>NC_090192.1:34221735-34289235 GCF_024679245.1 Pseudorasbora parva | reverse complement strand
CATTAGTAACATGGTTGTGGTGTGTTACGCGGAGAAATAAAGGGTTAATAAAGGCCTTCTGAAGCAATGAGTATGTGTGTAAAAAAAAAAATCCTATTTAAAACTTTACAAAGTAAATTATTTAGTTTTCGTTATTTCTTTTTTTCTCATTTATCTGTAACATTTTACAATGTACATGTACAATGCATGTTAACAATTTCTGTTCCAAAAAATAATGTTTGGTTTATTTGTGCGATCTGCAGTGGCATGAGCACCTAAAAGTATAATTGATGAAATGGATGTTTGAATAAAACATTCAGATGAGCGAAATTGTAAATAGAAATAAAATACATAGTGAAGTGTTTTGTGACATCAATTGTAATTTATATTCCATTGCAACTCTAATGTAAATAGAGCCTGTAAGTGTGTCACAAGCCCATATGTTTCCGGAAACATGTGGACAGAGAAAGAGAGATACGATTTATCTCTCTGCATGCAGGGCGCATTCTTTCTGACACGGAGTAGACAGCCGCTGTGATGACTAACAGCTCAACTTTCACTCTTAACCTCGGGATGGTGACCTTGTTCTTTTTATCATCCCCTATAAACTGCATGTTGATTGTTGCATACATACTCTGACCTTGTGCAAATCAGGTATTGTGTTTATTTTCATGTAGACAGTGGACTAGACCACAACCCTTTTTTCTTGGACAGGGCTCGTATGACATCACCCAGCATTGCATTTGCAATGATATGTGTGTGTATATATGTACAGGTGCTGGTCATATAACTAGAATATCATCAAAAAGTTGATATATTTAACTAATTCCATTTAAAAAGTGAAACTTGTATATTATATTCATTCATTACACAGCCTGACATATTTTAAAAGTGCCCTAGAATGAAAAATTGTATTAACCTTGCCATAGTGAAATAATAAAAGTTCCGTACATGGACATCACATACTGTGAATCTCAAACACATTTGCCTAACCTGAGTTTTTGATTGTAAATCTTGTTAATCAAAAACTCTACAAAAAAAAATGCTTCTCAACATAAACCCAACCGTGACGTAAGCGCTGGGGATCCTTTATATCCACGCCCCCAACATTTGCACATGTCCAAACAAGCCGAATCTACAGATGGTAAACAAGACACTCGAAGATAGCAAAAACGGCTCTCATGACACATGGTTGAGGTTTATTATAATCGGATACCACAACAAATCGTTCGATTGTTCGGCCCATTTCAAGCAAGCTTCATTCAGCGTCTTAAACTGAAGAAAGGGGCAACTATATTCCTGCAAGCAGTAAGTAATTTATCCACTTATAGACTAGCTGTTTAAACAATTTCTGATTAAATTGAAAGTTTCTTAGAGAGACCACATTGTCTAGATGACGCAAGATGCTTACAGTAACAACAGGAAACTCCAAGTACCATACAAAACTAAATAGTGTGTCTAATGACAAAGGTTAATGTTATTTTGTATTAGAGAGAGCTCGCGTGCATATGGTTGCCAGTTGGACATGTTTAGGTAAAACACAGGATAGTATACAGGGTTTTTTTTTTACAGAAAAGCTCTGTTTGGGGGATTTAAATGAGTGAAATCTGGCAACCACACAGACGCAAGCTCTTTCTCGCGAGCGGATGATCTGAAAACACCAATAAACAAGTAAGCTGCATTTTATCATTCTCCATTTGAGATGTTTTACTTAAAGTGTCATTTAGTCGGTCTGTGTTCTGCCAGGATGGTCAGGGCTCACAAGCTGAACTACTGAACTGCCCTGAGCTGTGAGCTGCTGAATTAAGCCAATCAGAGCAGAGCTCAACATTAATATTCATGACCATTCCATATAAGGCAAAAACAGAGCATTACATCCTAGAGACAATTTATAGGCTTGCAAATGGACCTGTAAAACTGTATCTGGATAATTCTTGCCCTTAAATAAGCCACATACCCTCTATGTAAATATCAGAGAACAACTTAACATATTGTTTCAAATCATTCTAGGGCACCTTTAATTTTGATGATTACAACTGACAACTAAGGAAAATCCCAAATTTAGTACCTCAGAAAATGTAAATATTACTTAAGACCAATACAAAGAAATTCTTTTTTAGAAACACTGGCCAACTGAAAAGTATGAAAATGAAAAGTATAAACACGTACATCACTCAATACTTAGTCGATCAGTCTGCACTCTAAAAAATAATTCAGTGGCTTAGTAAATATCACAGTAATAATTAACTTTATTAACTTAATAAAATCTCTCAATATCATTTACTTGATGGTTTTAGTTAAACATACCAAAATAATTGACTAAAAATCCAACAGATAATTTTGTCTTAAATTTATAGTTATATTTAAGTTTTTTTCACTAAAATAATTTAGTATTCAAATAACCAATTATTTATTTTAAATATACTTAATACATTTGTGAAATTTATTTCAAAATATTTGAGAATGGAGAATTAAACCGACCTGTTTCAAGAACCACAAATATTACTTAATTAAAATTAAGATTATTAATATTTAACACACACTGAAGAAATTGAGGAAATTTACTCCATTAAAACAATGCGCCCCTCCCCCACCCTCTGAGGTGACGACAGCTCGGGTGAGTGGCTGCGGATATTTGAATCCTCCTCAGTCACCAGAGCACAGAGCAGTTTCTTCTTCTCAGCGTCGCAGAATTGGGGCATTTCCTCTGTAAAATTCAGGTTTGTATGTTTTTTTAAAATCTAAAGAATCATTACTGTGCTAAAAGGCATTTTGTTTAATTCAAAACAACATACAGGGACAGTGTGAGTCACCTTAAGTGTGGCGTTGGTCTTTGAAACGCCTGCTGTGTTGCTCAAAACACACAACTTTAATTCGTAAAGATAATGAATATAATGAATTTGGATGATAAAATCTTATTAAAACTGGGCACTGTTTGTTTATTGTCAGGTTATGGAGTCTGGCGCCTCGCAGCATCTTTCAGCTACGAATGAAACGAAGGCAGGAGAGCGGTCTCAAGTTCAAAGTCCACCAGCAGACCGCTAACGTTAACGTTACGTTAGTTCATCTCAGGCTCGAGAAACAGCGCTGATACGGTGGAAATGGGATAACAGACCGGTTGATTAAACTTTAATTACTTTTAAATGTTTAATTTTTACTTCTAAAATGTTTGTTACATGAGTTTAAATGTTGTAAAATAACTGTTCTTTACATGTCAAAACAGTAATATATGCTGTAACGTTATTGCTGTAACATTACTCGTCAACAATAAAGGCCATGTCATGTATAAGTGTGTTTGTGTGGACTGTGGAGTATTTTACAAAGGTTTAGAGGAAATTAAAGTTATACTATAGTAATACTCATAAATAAAAGCTGTTCATATTAGCAATAAATATTGGTTTTTAAATGCTTTTTACCCAATTTTTTCTACTTAATTGAATTTGTTAATGTAACAAATGCAGTTACTCAAATCTACTTAATTTTTTTACTTACATTTACTCAGTTCTTATGGTGTCTATAATTGATTTCACTGCTTTTAAATTTACTCATTTTTTTTAGTGTAAAAATGTTTCACCAAAAAAATTGAGTAAATCATAGTATAAGTTTTTAGAGTGTGTGGCACTGCTCAGGTGTTATTAGAGCCCAGGTTGCTCTGATAGTGGCCTTCAGCTCTTTTGCATTGTTGGGTCTGGCATATCGAATCTCCCTTTTCCCAATACCCCATATAATTTCTATAAGGTTAAGGTCAGGTGAGTTTACTAGCCAAAGAAGAACAGGGATACTATGGTCCTTAAACCAGATACTGGTTGCTTTGGCACTGTGCGCAGGTGCCAAGTCCTGTTGAAAAATTAAATCTGCACCTCCATAAAGTTGGTCAGCAACAGGAAGCATAGAAGTGCTCTATAACTTCCTGGTATACGGCTGCATTGACATTTGACTAGAAAACACAGTGGACCAACACCAGCAGATGACATGACACCCCAAACCATCACTTACTGTGGGAACTTTAAACTGGACCTCAAGCAACAGGGATTGTGTGCCTCTCCTCTCTGCCTCCAGACTCTGGAACCCTGATTTCCAAAGGAAATGCAAAGCTTACTTTCATCAGAGAACATAACTTTTGACCAATCAGCAGTCCTTTTTGATTTTAGACCAGTCGAGACGCTTCTGACGCTGGCTGTTGCTCAAGAGTGGCTTGACACAAGGAATGCAACAGCTGAAACCCATGTCTTGCATATGCCTGTGCATAGTGGTTCTTGAAGCACTGACTCTAGCTGCAGTCCACTCTTTGTGAATCTCCTCTACATTTTTGAATGGGTTTTGTTTCACAATCCTCTTTGGGATCCTTATTGCTTCTACACTTTTTTCTACCACATCTTTTCCTTCCCTTCGCCTCTCTATTAATGTGACTGGAAACAGAGCTCTGTGAAAAGCCAGCCTCTTTGGCAATGACCTTTGAGTCTTGCCCTCCTTGTGAAAGGTGTCAATGGGCTTCTTTTGGACAACTGTCAAGTCAGCAGTCTTCCCCATGAGTGTGTAGTCTACAGAACTAGACTGAGAGAGCATTTAAAGGCCTTTGCAGGTGTTTTGAGTTAATTAGCTGATTAGAGTGTGGCACCAGGTGTCTTTAATATGGAACCTTTTCAGAATATTCTAATTTTCTGAGATATTGAATTTTGGATTTTCCTTAGCTGTAATCATCAAAAATAAAAGAAATAAATGTTTGAAATATATCAGTCTGCGTGTAATGAATGAATATAACACGTTTCACTTTTTGAATGGAATTAGTGAATTAAATAAACCTTTTGATGATATAATAATAATAATAATAATGTGTTCGATTTATATAGCGCTTTTCAAGGCACTCAAAGCGCTTTACATTGAAGGGGGGAATCTCCTCAATCACCACCAATGTGCAGCATCTCACCTGGATGATGCGACGGCAGCCATATTGCGCCAGAACGCTCACCACACACCAGCTGATTGGTGGAGAGGAGACCGAGTGATGAAGCCAATCAGGATATGGGGATTATTAGGAGGCCATGATGGACAGAAGCCAATGGACAAATTTGGCCAGGATGCCGGGGTTACACCCCTACTCTTTATAGAAGGACATCCTGGGATTTTTAACGACCACAGAGAGTCGGGACCTCGGTTTAACGTCTCATCCGAAAGATGGTGCTCTTTGTCAGTACAGTGTCCCCATCACTATTCTGGGGTGTTAGGACCCACACAGACCATAGGGTGAGCGCCCCCTGCTGGCCTCACTAACCCCTCTACCAGCAGCTACCTGGTTTTCCCATTTGGTCTCCCATCCAGGTACTGACCAGGCTCAGCCCTGCTTAGCTTCATCGGATACCACCATATTCTAATTATATGACCAGCACGTATGTATGTGTATGTATTTGTATATGTAATAATAAACATTTTATGAAATACATTACAAAATACGTTTGTAATGTATCCTCAACATACCTTCAGATGTTAATTCATGTTTATTCTTTGATTAGGAAAAGATAATCATGTTCACTCGTGCCGTGCTGCCCCTTAAATTGATAAACATATACAGTACAGGCCAAACGTTTGGACACATTACTATTTGTAATGTTTTTGAAAGAAGTTTCTTCTGCTCATCAAGCCTGCATTTATTTGATCTTAAGTTTTTCATTTATTTGATTTATTTGTATACTATACATGGATATTGCATGTTGTTGCACTACCTATACATACTTTCTTACATGGGTAACTATTCGCTAGATCCTCTTCATTTAAAGTTGTTACATTTGTTTTATTGATCTTGAAGAATTTAAGTGGCTTTCTGGCAAGTTGCTTCTCACCACTGAGAAGCCCGTATACACATATGGGCAATTGGGCACATGCCCAGGGGCTCCACGTCTGAGGGGGGCACCATGCAGGGCCGTATAAATGATTTCAAATAGTGTGGTGCAGGAACAGTTAACAGCCAAATATGTTTTAGTAAATATACAGTGTTTTTGCAGCTCATTGGTTTCCTCTGCAGATCTGGGACCCTGGGCAAATGTGTGGTAGGTCTGTGCGTTAATCTTCCTGTGGCTGCAGTTGTTGTCTTGATTTAGCGAACAGCGCTGTACAAATTTACACAAATCACCATTTAGTTATTTGACAGAATTACCACAAACAATGAATTTTCATCCATAAAATGGTTTTGTTGTGTTGTATTGGCTTGGGGTCATTATTTTTCGTCTTCCATCTCTGTCCAGAAGTGGGACACTAAGGAGATGTATGTCTGAAAACTTGAGCGGGCACAAAAGCCTTTGTCTCATTTCACTGCTGACAGCATGTCATCCCTGTGAATCTGTGTTTATTTTCATGTAGTCAGTAGACTAGATCACAGTCTTTCCCTCTTGGCCAAGGTGTGTATGACAGATTCCAGCATTGTGATGACTTCTGGTACACAGTAATTGTTTTGTGGCTCTATATAACCATTTCTTGTCAGATGTGACATACCCATTCAGACTGGAGTGGGGGCATGTAATGGCTTTTTTTGGTTTATTTGCAAATGCAAAAATGTGTCTTTAATAATTGAAATGGGGAATTATTGTTTGTTTAAAAATACATGTATATTCTTTCCCTTTTTTTCATAAAAACATTTAAAAATGGCAACACACTACAATAAGGTTTCATTTTTAAAGGTACTATGTACATTTTTTGATAACAATTTACAAATTTGATACGATCATGAATCCGTTTTCCAGTATCTGTGTGACTGTTATATTCATAAAGAGAAAGGTAGCTTTGGCTACATTGTTCTTCCGCTAGACGCATCCTGTTCTGTTCAAGCACTTTGGCATTGCTGATGGAAGCAATCTACTCCATCTATGTTTCGATCATCATTCTGAACCCGATCCAGTCTTTGACAAAAATGCTGATTATTTTTCTTCAACTTTTTGTTCAAAACGTTGCTTTTTTTATTAAACTTACCCACATGCAAGTGTTGATAAAAAGAATGCATAAAGCTAGAAGTTTATACTAGCTTATTTAAATTTTATTTTATTTTATTTTTTAAAGGGAAAGTTTACCCAAAAATGAAAATGTAATCTTTATCTGCTTACCCCAGGGCATCCAAGATGTAGGTGTTGTTTCTTCAGTAGAACACAAATGAAGATTTTTAACTCCAACCGTTGCTCGTATAATGAATGTCATAGACCCAATTGACATGCATTATATGAGCAATGGTTGGAGTTAAAAATCCTAATTTGTTTTCTTTACTGAAGAAACAAACACACCTACATCTTGGATGCCCTGGGGTAAGCAGATAAAGATTACATTTTCATTTTTGGGTAAACTTTCCCTTTAAAGAAAATGTTGGAGGGAATATGTTAATAAATGCTGTAAAAATATATTGCTCATTATTGTTGCATGTTAGTCTAAGTGACCATATTATGCTTTTTTTTATATTACATTTCATCCAGTGTGTAAAATAGCTGTTTGTGAATGTAAAAGCTCTGCAAAGTTGTATAGATCAAAGTGCACTATAAATAAAGCTATTGTCTCAAGGACTGCTAAAATGAGTCAGAGTTGGCCCACTCTTTGCAGCTATAACAGCTTCAACTATTCTGGGCTTTCCTCATGTTTCAGGAGTGTGTTTATGGGAATTTTTGACCATTCTTCTAGAAGCACATTTATGAGGTCAGGCACTGATGTTGGACGAGAAGGCCTGGCTCACAGTCTCCACTTTAATTCATCCCAGAGGTGTTCTTTTGAGTTGAGATCACGACTCTGTGCGGACCAGTCAAGTTCTTCCACACTAAACTTGCTCATCCATGTCTTTATGGGCCTTGCTTTGTGCACTGGTGTGCAGTCATGTTGGAACAGGAAGGGGCCATCCCCACAATGTTGGGTGCATGAAGTTGTCCATAATGTCTTGGTATGCTGAAGAATTAGGAGTTCATTTCACTGGACAAATCCAGCTCCAGAAAAACAACCCCACACCATGATGCACTCAGGCAAGTACCGTTCTCCTGGTAACTCCTGGTAACTGCCAAACCCAGTCTCATCCACTGGATTGCGAGGTGGGCAGGTCACTCCAGAGAACACATCTCCACTGCTCTAGAGTCCAATGGCAGCGTGCTTTACACCACTGCATCCAATGCTTTGTATTGCACTTGGTGACGTAAGGCTTGGGAGCTGCTCTGCCATGAAAACCCATTCCATTAAGTTCTACACCAGGACTATTCAAATCTTACCCTGGAGGGCCAATGCGTTGCTGAGTTTCGCTCCAACCCTGATCAAACACACCCACCTGTGATTTTCTAATGATCCTGAAGACATTGATTAGCATGTTCATGTGTGCTTGATTAGGGTTGGAGCTAAACTCTGCACCGCATTGGCCCTCCAGGGTAAGATTTGAATAGCCCTGTTCTACACTATTCTTGAGCTAATCTGAAGGCCACACGAAGTTAAGAGGTTTGTAGCTATTGACCCTGCATAAAGTTGGCGACTTCTACACACTGTGCACCTCAGCATGCGCTGACCCCGCTCTGATATTCTACCACTTCATGGCTGAGTTGCTGTTGTTCCCAATTGGTTCCACTTTGACATAATACCACAACTGACCAATTGATTATTTAATAGTGAGAAAATTTCACGAATTGACTTCTTGCACAGGTGGCAACCTATCACGGGACTACGCTTGAATTCACTGAGCTCCTGAGGGCAACCCATTCTTACACAAAAGTTTGTAAAGCATCTGCATGTCTAGGTGTTTGATTTTATACACCTTTGACCATGGAAGTGATTGAAACGCATTAATTCAATGATTTGGAGGAGTGTCCCATTACTTTTGGCATAGTATGTCTACGTACATTTGTATAATGCCAGCCTATGGTCTTCACTGGCTGCCTGCGAATGAAGTCTACTTTGACCCAGCTCTCAAACACTGTAGTTGTAGCTGAGGCCTGGGAGAGATTGGTTTATGTCAAGAAGACAAATCAACTTTGTGTGCACTTTCTAAGGATAAAGACTTGTGCAGTTATGGATACAGTAAAACCGATTGTTACTGTTCATATCACTGTGTATCAAGTGCCGAGGAAGCCTCCGGAGCTACGGTAAGCTGGTCTGTGCTTAGTTTCTGAAGACAGAGTATCTTTGAGCGATACATTTTCAGACTCTTTGAGAAGTGAGGTGGTGTGTGATATATTATACGTTTTTTTTTTTTTTTTTTTTTTTTTGACCTTGAATGCATGTAAAATTATTGTAGAAAACCTCCAAGACAAAATGAAGAACCTTTAAAATAGCATAATAGAGGCACTTTAATGTATAACCTAACCTTGTTGTAAAGTGTCACCAGAAAAATGTACATTAGTTGACTAAAAAAAAGCTTTTAAATACGTTTCTCGCTTGGAAAGTTCAAAACACAAAAGGAAAGGATATCAATGCATGCATTAGATCTATGCAACTGTTTATTGAGCCTTTTCAGTTTTAAATTCAATTCAGTGGCCTATTTGTGCGCTGTCTGCGATGGAGCAATCCATGTGTGTGCAATTCTCTTTCGTGTTTTTTCTGCAAGGCTTTAAACACAAGCAACTGATCAACTTTAGTGATGACGATTCAGCACCCAATCGGACGGTGACAGCAACTGTCCCGACTCCCAAGCGTCTTCCACAAACTCTAAAAGGTAGCTTGAACGAGAATGCAGGCATTGGCCATAACTGACATTGTGTAACTGACATTGTGTAACTGACATTGCGTGAAAATGTGGAGTGTAAAAAAAACAAGGGTGCCTCTTAAATGTATAAATGGTATCTATTTTTTTACATGTACCATTAAATATTTAATCGATATATTGATCTATATTGTAACACTTTACAATAAGGTTTCATTAGTTAACATTAGTTAATGTATTATTAGATTGTATTAACCATGAGCAGTACATTTGTTGCTGTATTTGTTAATCTGTGTAACTTTGTAATACAGTTGTTGTTTGTGTTTGTTTGTTCATGTTAGTTCACAATTAACTAATGTTAACAAGGTTTTAATAAATTATTAGTAAATGTTGAAATCAACATTAGCAAAGATAAATAAATGCATTATAAGTGCAGTTCATTATTAGTTCATGTTAACATCAGTTAACTAATTAACCTTCTAATTACCATCTATATCAATGTATTGTTACACCCCTAGTGTTCATATTCTTAGATTATTTACTACCTGTCATTCTTTTGATTTAGTGAACAGCATTCTTCAAATCTCGCAAATCAGAATTTAGCTCAAAGCAGGAGTATTATTCAACAGAATTACCAAAAAATATGTTTCGGCCAGAAAACAACCTGTACTGTGTGGGAGTTTTTATTTTTCTTCTTCTTTTTTTTCGCAAGACATTTTCTAGCATTGGGATGACCTCTGGAAATAGTTTTGTGACCGTACATAACCATTTATTGTGATCTTCAGCCCTGCTATGGGTGATCATATTCTCAAGTTACCCGCTACCAGCAGCAGTTATTCTCTTGAGTTAGTGAACACCACTTTTCCATTTTACACCGATCACATTTGTTAGAGATCACAAGGTGTTATTCTGTTGAAAACAACCTGTACTTTTTGTGTATTTTGGCTGGTCTACAGTCATTATTTTTAGCCCTGCTTCTCTGTTCTGGAGTGGATAACTAAGGAGTTTGTCTGTCTGAGGCCTTGACCGTGCGCAGAAGCCTTTGTATCATTTCACTCTTGACAGGATGTCATCTCTGTGACTAACTAAATGACCGCCTGCCACAGCTGACAAATCTACCAAAGTACAACGACACCCACCATGTCAAAATTATTCCAGAATAACAGTGAAAGTAAATGTACTGCCCCTGGGGTGGGGTGACTGTAAGGCCAAAGTTATGTGGAGATGACAGCAAATTCAAAACTTTAGCTCGCCGAGCCCTGAAAAGAGGCTATTTTTTCTTCCTGTAACATTGAGTATTTGGCAGGACCTTCTACTGGGAATTAATCCATCTCTCTCCTTCTGTCCTTCTCGCTCTTTTATACACAAATACACACACCTAGTGCCTTCATTTTTGTCTCAACATGACTCTAAAATATGGATACTGTCCCTACTCCCCACCCTGATTTTCAGCTTGCATGCTTCCAATAAATAAACCTGTCACAACACTGTCTGTATGCTTGTTCTATTTCTGGACCAATCACTCCCAAGGTAGAGAGACACTTTCATGTCATAAGAAAAGACGTGCGTGTGTGTGTGTGTGTGTGTGTGTGTGCGCGCTGGCACATGTTCGATGCAAACAGCTGTAGATTGTGGTCTTTTGAATAAGATTACCGGATGTAAGGCTCTCCAGCTTTAGGTATTCTGATTCAGTTTCTTCCTTGACCCGTCATTGTGAGTGAACATAAAGCCTTGGAAAAGTGTATATATATAAGTTTTATCTTTTTTTAAATTTTTGTAATGCAGGGAAATCATTCGGTGGTTGCAATCTGGATGAAGCAAAATATTGCATTTTTGGATTTAATTGGTTAATTTAATTGATTTTTAATTAATTAGTTAATTAATTGTTTTTTTTTTGATTAAATTGGATTTAATTGAACATTATAATAATAAATATTATAGTATTTTAATTTTTTTAACGTATTTAATATGATTTTTGCCTCTAATACAATACAAATATAAGTCAAGTAACCATATTCATGCAATGTGCCTATTGCTTAAAGTGGACCCATTATTCTTTTTTTACATTTTCATCTTTATTTAGAGTGTAATGTTGCTCTTTGAGCAAGGAAATGGTCTGCAAAGTTAATAATCATATTCTCTGTATCAGTAAGCACTTTTCCTGAACTCCATGAAATACCGGGTTGTTACTTCTAAGAGAGGATCTGGGTAACACAAAATCTACCCAAATACTGGGTTGTTACTTCTAAGAGAGGATCTGGCTAACACAAAAACTACCCAAATACTGGGTTGTTACTTCTAAGAGAGGATCTGGCTAACACAAAAACTACCCAAATACTGGGTTGTTACTTCTAAGAGAGGATCTGGCTAACACAAAAACTACCCAAATACTGGGTTGTTACTTCTAAGAGAGGATCTGGGTAAGACAAAAACTACCCAAATACCGGGTTGTTACTTCTAAGAGAGGATCTGGGTAACACAAAATCTACCCAAATACTGGGTTGTTACTTCTAAGAGAGGATCTGGCTAACACAAAAACTACCCAAATACTGGGTTGTTACTTCTAAGAGAGGATCTGGCTAACACAAAAACTACCCAAATACTGGGTTGTTACTTCTAAGAGAGGATCTGGCTAACACAAAAACTACCCAAATACTGGGTTGTTACTTCTAAGAGAGGATCTGGGTAAGACAAAAACTACCCAAATACCGGGTTGTTACTTCTAAGAGAGGATCTGGCTAACACACGGACCGCTGCACGGACCGATCCGTGTATGATATCAAAATACAGCGCGAGCGATTCAAAAGCATAAGGCGTCATTTGCGCTCGCTATACTTTGATATCATACGGCGATCGGTTTGCACAGCGCGGGCCGATGCATCTGGAACGAGCCTTCCCTCAATGGCTCATGGCTTTATGATTCTACATCGGCATCAAAATGGCGCGAATCCAACGCATTCGTGCAGCTCTCCATGATTTGTATTTGTGGAGATTACAATCCAGCAGCTGTTAGCTTGATTATGTGGGCGGCAGTGGCTCAGTGGTTCATGTAGGTTGTCTACAAACCGAAAGGTTGGTGGTTCAATCCCCGGTTCCACCTGACTAAGTGTCGAGGTGTCCATGAGCAAGACACCTAACCCCAACTGCTCCCGACGAGCTGGATGGCGCCTTACATGGCTGAAATCACTGTCGGTGTATGAATGGGTGAATGTGAGGCAAAATGTAAAGCGCTTTGGATGGCCATAGGGTCTGTTAAAAGCGCTATATAAATGCAGTCCATTTACCATTAGCTGCTATTGTTGGTCACTGTAACTCTATACTGTGAAAAGGGGTATGTGAGAGGATCTGGTTAACACAAAAACTACCCAAATACTGGGTTCTTACATCTGAACTAGGAGCTGGGTAACACAAAAACTACCCAATGCTAAAAAAGACATCCAAAAATTGACCAAAAAGCTCAACCCAGGATTTGGTTATAACAAATAACCTACGATTTTTAGACTTTACAAGGTTTTATCACGACAGTGCAATGATATATTCATTTTGTAGCATTTATTTTTGGAATTTGATCATTTTCACAGCACACCTGACATCCTGTCACAGCATACTCTAGTGTGCCTCATCACAGTGATTGGGAAACACTGACATAGAGACAGGATCTATAAGACAGACTGGGAAGGGAGGTGCTGCAAAAATGTAAAATATGTGAAAAAACATTGAACATTTCAGCATGAAAATCTATTCTAGTAGACCCCAAAAAGTAAAAAATAGGTCCTCTTTAAGACTTTCCCACATTATATCTTAGATCTTCTTCAATGTCTCTCTGACCTATCATCATTTAAACTCTGGGTACCCGAGTCTCAATGAGAACATGATGTGTTTGTCATTGTGTTTAGTCTCTACTTACTCAATCTTCATTCTCCGTGTCCGCCCTGTACCCTTCCAGACCCCTATATGAAAGCCGCTGTGTTCAAGCCACTGGGGGCTACACTGTGGCGAGCAAATATCCTGTATCTCTCAGTTCCACTCACCTAAAACCCCTCCTTAGAGACAGTGAGGAAGCTTGTTTCATAGACAATATCATTATGGCTTACAATAGTGCTGATGAATATTTCATTGTGTGTATGTTGCGCATTATGTGGAGGTGTTTAGAGTTCCCACGAAGTATGAAAGGGACACTCACACTCGCTGAGTGTGTGTGTGTGTGTGTGCACGTGTAAATGTGTTTAGTGTCTGCTGTGCTGAGACCACAAAGCTGTCAGTCCAATGTGGCAGCGGGGAACCTTGGAATCGTGCGTGTGTGTGCGTCCAAGTGTGTCTCTCCCACCCTTTTTGTCTGCTAGAATCATTTCTATTCAGACAGCAACATAAACACTCTCCCTCATAAACACACTATTAGATTATGGAAATGAGACCAGGGAGCATCTATTCCAGTGTAATTCCTTTAGGGAGGCGTTTAATTTGAACAAATAAATAAATAACAGCCCTGCATCAGGTGTTTCGTGAAAGGTATTGTGTAAATATAGCGTGGAATACAAAATAATAATCACAGCGTTTGATGAAGAAAGTTCACTGCTTGGCACTTTTAAAAGTTGCTTGCTGGATCTCATTATGCCAAAGACTCTCTGTATCTAAAACAGAGCTGACATTTGCTACACTGCAGAGATGTTTTTCAAAGAATGTTGAAAATGACCTTTCATATCTGCACCGGCCTTCTTTTTCTGAACTTCCTGCGATCTAACACAGTGTTGATGAGCTATAACTCTAATGACTGCAATGACACTGTTTATTCATTTTTTTATACTGCGGGTAGGTGATGTTTTACATTGCATGAAGTTCATAAGTTTAAACTGCATTAAGTTTTGTGAGTCTTTTGTTCTATTCGAAATATGGATGTTGTTTTCACCATGAAATGTGCATGGCATGGCAAGGCATTACTAGCCTGGATGCCAGCCGAACTTAGCCCCGCCCACAAAATGTTTAGGTTGGGCAGTTCGTTCTGGCCTCGATCCATAGAGGAGTAATTATCTCTGAACAGAAACTGTTCGGACCAATGAAATCATCAGGGTGGGCTTTAGACGATGACGGACAGATGATCAACAGTAACGTAATCATGCACGTCATCAAAGGGGCTTGGATTATATTTGTTTGAATCCTAAACGGAGAGCTTGTTTGTATATGCATTCACCATCTCAATTTCTCTCAGAAATGCTGATCATGTTGGGTAAGTACTCTGTGTATCATTTAAATTTTTTTTTTTTTTTTACAACACCGGCAAAGATCGTGTATTCCAGTGCGTGTGCAGACAGGGTTGCCAAGTTTTTACAACAAAATCCGCCAACTACTAGCCCTAAAAAATAGTTTCTCGGGGGGTTCTCCGGAAGAAAAAAAATGCATTTGGGGGGTAAAATGTGTGTTATTTTGGCAAGGTTGCCTGCTAAAATTCTCACTCGTGGGTCTATATATCACAATATTTGCTTCGAGCTGCAGACATAGAAAACAACCCGCAGAAAAAAACCCAGACTTGGCAACACAGTGCAGTTGAACTATGTTGACATTTGACAAAGCGTTACTTCGTTGCTCTTATTGGTTGTAGCTCTATCCAACTGATGTCTTTCCTGGTTTGGTTGAAACACGCCCCATAATCACAGCCCAATGGAGCAGTATCAGACTCATATTCTGACTAGAATTGAGGATGACCATGTCAGGCTAAGGCACTACAACACCAACCAACAAGGTTGTAATGTAAATCAGCATAGCATGTGGAGATTTCTCTCTGGTTTAGCCTGTGTGTTCAGTTAGCCTACTATAGGTTACTGCACATTTGTTATGTGAACAGTATATTTAGTTCTATTTGAATTATAAATGCACAGATTTTAAAGTGGTCATAGTATTAGAAACAACATTGTTCAATTTTTTTAGGTAAACGAACAAATCCACCATAAAAAATGTCATGTCAGAAGTTTTTCTGTGAAATGCAGGAGAAATTTGAAGCTTCAAAAATACCATAAAAATATCATAACGTAGTTCCATATGACTTAATACCTACACCAATCAGGCATAACATTATGACAGGTAAAGTGAATAACACTGATTATCTCTTCATCATGGCACCTGTTAGTGGGTGGGATATATTAGGCAGCAAGTGAACATTTTGTCAAAGTTGATGTGTTAGAAGCAGGAAAAACGGGCAAGCATAAAGATTTGAGCCAGTTTGATAAGGGCCGAATTGCATTGGCTAGATAACAGGGCAAAACTCCAAAACTGCAGCTCTTGTGGGGTGTTCCTGGTCTGCAGTGGTCAGTATCTATCAAAAGTAGTCCAAGGAAGGAACAGTGGTGAACCGGCATCAGGGTCATGGGCGGCCATGGCTCACTGATGCATGTGGGGAGCGAAGGCTGGCCCGTGTGCTCTGATCAAACAGACGAGCTACTGTAGCTGAATTTGCTCTAACTAAGTTAATTTAATGAGATCTTCCCCTCAATACGGAACAGTGACTAGATAATTGAGTCATTGATCAATTATTGAGATCAATTATTTTTATAAATGAATCACTGAATTATCAGATTATTCAGTTGATCCAGTTTTGTGACGTATTAGAATTATCTGATTAAAAGTAATAATTTGTAAGTTTGTAAGACCTTTCTTATGAGCGCTGTTGTATTTGAGAGTTAGGGTAGATCAAGATTTTTGGTGGTAAATGGACAATTCTTATATTTTTATGAAATATTCCATTTGATTATTTCTGTCTTTTATAATGAATGTGTTCTAGTAACCTTAAATCAAAATAATGCAGCAACAAGAGGGATGACATTTTCTCTGAAGACTTGTTTACACACACGCACACACACACACATTTGTTTTTGTGACATATAGGGTTAAAAAAAAAAAATCCACAGGCGTAATGGTTTTTATACTGTACAAACTGTATTTTCTATCCTCCTACACTGCCCCTGCCCCTAAACCTACCCATCACAGGAAACATTCTGCATTTTTACTTTCTAAAAAAAACTCATCCTGTATGATTTATAAGCATTTTGAAAAGTGGGGACATGGCCAATGTCCTCATATTTCACCCTTTCCTTGTATACCTATGTCATACCCATGTCATCATACACATTTGTGTCCTCATATGCCACAAAAACACACCCCACACACACACACATACACACACACACACACACACACACACACACACACACACACACACACACACACACACACAGACACACACACACACGTCTGGTTCACTATCTTTGTGGGGACTCTCCATAGACGTAATGGTTGTTATACCATTTGTACCATTTGTACCATTTGTTATAAATTGTACATTCTGTCCCCCTACACTGCCCCTGCCCCTAAACCTACCCATCACAGGAAATATTCTGCATTAATATAAACAAGGACATGCACACACACACACACACACACACACACACACAAACACACACTATTTATTCCAAATCCAATTTATAAAAATGCTTTTGAATAATAGCCATTTTAAACATATTATACAGGTGAAAAAGCAACACAAAACTTGTGCATATACTGTAGGATCTTCACTGCTTTTTTCTCTTGTCTTTCACAAATGAACCCTGGGTCGTCCGTCTGCTCTCTTCAGAAACACTGGAGTAATTTCTGCAGCTCAGTGTTCACAGGAAACCAGGCCAGTGTGAGAGTGAAAGTCACATGAATTATGCAGCAGGGACACCTGTGTGTGTGTGTCTGCCGCTGGAAGAGTCCGGAATGAGAGATATTTTACATTATATCTGGATCAGTCTGTCAGGACAAGCATATGCCCCATTTTTCCCTGCTACCTGAAAGGCAGATGAATCATCATTTGGATACCGTGTTAAGATGTAATAACAAAGATGTATGTATGCGTGTGTTTGTTTACAGGTTGAGAGTGAGGTTATGACTCTAAAATCGTATCTTGTGCTGTCACAATATGATTATGTGCTGTTTTTTTGTTTTTTTCCTGACTCTACTGGTTCAGATTTTTTATTTATTTATTTTTAATCTAGGAACTAAAGATTTGTCTTTTTCCACTTATTTAGCACTAAGGTTTGTCATCCATAAAATCATGCCTCTTGTCCTAACCATAAAGCAACTGTTCACTCTAAACATGAAAATGATTAAAGCGGCTTTGTTTTCCCAGGATTCTCTATATCAATGAATGGGGAAAAATGAGAAGTGGGGTGGAGGAGGTGTTTCCTTCACACAGGAGGGAAAAACATATTAGTCAGCTACTTGAAGAGTCACGCAGGTGAGATGAGATTCTCTCAACCACAAATGTTTTGATAGAGAGGGAAAGAGAGAGAGAGAGAGAGCATTAAAACGTTTCACTGCCTTAAAGGGACAGACAAAAAAAGGGATTATTCAACAACAATTTAAATGATGTCATAGTTTACTCACTTTCATGCCGACTTTCAACCAGGACCAAAAAGGAGAGAAATTCAGAAGAATATGCTAGTAGTTGTATTTAATTATAATCAATGAGACTGAATCTTCCAAAAAGGACAAAAATGTAGTTCATATGACTAATGTACTATGTTCCAACTTTTCTGAAGCCATAGCTTTGACTAGCATTTATGTTATTATTCACTTCCACATTAACAAATCATTCGAGTCGGATCTTTTCAATGAATCTGTTAAAGTCAATAACGTGCCAAGCAGAACTAAAGCCAAGTGAAGATTTTCGGTCAATAAAGACTTACATTTTGGTCTGGCTTTAATACAAAGCACCAGATGATTTGGAATATTTACATATAAATTGATGCTTTTGGCAGCAACTATAGAGGAACATAATAGTGCATGCATCATAAACTTTATGATACTTTTTATGGTGTTTTTATGTCCTTTTTAAAACTTAAAGTTTTGGTCCCTGTTTATTGTACCTGAATAAAAAGCTGAATTATTTTAGTATTGTTTATATATGTATCTCATGTTTGTGGCATATTATGTATTATATATACATATTATATATGTTTGTGGCAACTGTGGCATATTATAGCCTAAAAAGTCTTCATACAGTGGACTAAAGTAAAATTGATAAACATCTGGGACCAAAATGATTCAGACACTTTGACCTGACCATGTTATGCTCAAGTGTTTTTTCTTTAATTGCTAATGCGACTTTTCACACCACAGTCAGAACTAAATGATGCATCGCTTAGTAATAAGAGAATATGTTCAAGGTGTCTGAATAAATGTTGGTTTGACTGTAGGCACTGTTTATGTGTATATATATAAACCTTATAATATTTGTCATGGTTTATTGTTTGTAATTATAGTACTTTTATTTAAGTTAGATCCCAATTAGCATTTAACATTTTAATTTTTATACATATTTCCTCAACAATTTGTATTTTTATTTTTCACATGATTTTTTTTAAATAGTTTACTTTTAGCTAAAAATAATAACACTGATAAAGAGACTATAAAAACTGTCCTTTTATCCTTCTGTGCTCTAGAGAAGGGAGAAACTCGTGGATTTGGAACGACATGAGGATGAGTAAATAATGACAGAATTTTAATTTAGAAAGGCTGTAGTGTTACTTGAAATCCGTCACACAATTGATTCGTTTAATCAGGCAAGCTGACACCGAAACATACTGTATAATATCTGTAGACATTTAGCACTTGCAGATCTGCAAGTGTCTCTAATCTCTCCGTTTAGATTTGCACATTCGAGTGTGACGTTTGGGAAAAGTCAACAATGGTTTTGGATTCAGCAGCAGTTTCAGAGAATGCAGTTTCACCTAATGCTGGCTCTCTGCAGGGTCTCGCTCAGCAAATGAATGCAGTTTTGCCTTAGGCCAGCATTAAATTTGAAGTTATAGTTATGATTTTAATTATTCCGTTAGAATATAAAGTTTTACATCTCATGAGATTCATCAGTTATACAATCCCTTTATATGGAATTATTTTTGTGTATATATTATATAAGCAGAAATCAAAAAGAGCAGGTGCTTTGTTCTTGCATTTCGCAGTGTATGGAGTTTGCTGAACTCAAGAACGTAAAAAAATCTTATATATATTTTAGGAATGCCACAATACTCAATATAATATTGAACCATACGGCATTTACGGCTCAATACGTGCTGGTGAATTGCGTTTTTTTCGGTTTTGCATTTCATTAATTATTTCAATTTCTCTGTTTGAAATATTTCTCTGTTTATTTCGGCTCTTTTTGAGTGTGCCTGTGAGTCTAAGCGCTGATATGAGCAAATGTCCAATCATATGCTCTAAAGTTAGGAGTGTTTTTAAAGCCTTGCCGGTTAAACATTTCATTTGCGTGCTTATGCAGTGTTTTGCATTGAGCGCGCGAACTAAACATCTGTCAAACACATGATTACTGGACAGTCTTACTGCGCTAATACTGTCAAATTCACACAAGGTTAACATATAAACACAGTCGGTTATGTCTAAAGTGAAAGTAAAATCGTGTGCGTCTGTATATGAGATGTGACCAGGTCTTCAATTGATAGCAGTGCAGCCTATGAACACGCTGTCCTCAAAGAAACAGTTCACCTCTAAAATTATTTTAACAAAAAAAAAACATCTTTAATACAGTAGCTTTTAATCAATGTTTTATATCGAAGGATATGTAGTTTTAATTTTAGCCTACATTTATTCATTCAAATTCATACTTAAATGCTACTGTACATCTCTGAGCTGCCACTGTAAATCTTTATATATTTTTATTTTATATTACACAAAACACTGGGAATGTGTACAAGGGTTTTTTTTTAAGTAAAGTTTTAAGTTTAAGTAAGGGTTTTCAAGTCTTTTAAGTGAAATAAAGAAAGAGTATTGCAATAAAAACATTTTCTCCTTAACCCTTTTCTGTTCCTGTCGCCTAAGAATAGAATAGCCAAAAAAAAAACGAACCAAACTGAAAAAACATGGTTAAAAACCGAGGTATGTATTGAACCGTGGACATATTGTTGCATCCCTAATATATATATATATATATATATATATATTTTACATACACAGTATATAATGCACAACTGAGCAAAAACATTAGGCTATATATATAATATATAATTATATATATATAATTAATATACAGTCCTATCCTATCCCAAGGAGTAGTTCATCCCAAAATGGAAACGATTTCTGCATTTTCTCACCACATGTTGTTCCAACCCTAAATTATTATTGAAAGGAAAATTGGATGACGATTTATGCCAAGCTGATGCTCCAAAACTACATAATCATTATGACTCATTCAGTATTTTCTAACTCTTCTAATATGGCAGCTTTACAAAAGCTTGTTGTGAGAAACAGACCTGAATGTATGTTGTTATATACTGCTAGTGCTCCCCTTTTCCAGCGTTTATACACTTATTTTGTAGTCTCATTTATTATTATTTTTTTTTACTATAATGATGTGACTTTATTGATCTTGTAAGGACCAAAAACATTTGGCATAAGTGATGTGAGAAATTATCTAAAGATGCTATTTTTATTTGAACACTGTTGTAGACTAGCATTACAGCAACAGGAATCCGTATGCCACATTTATTTCACACAAAAAAAGTAGGACGAAATCTGAAAAATCTGAAATGCTGAAAAATAACAATAAAAACAAAAATAAATGCAAATAAACAAATACAATTAGACAATACAGGACAGGTTTGTGCCAAATTGCAATAGACAAAGTGGCAGTACACACGCTCACCCCACACAGCCCTATACTGAGTATTACGGTGGCCATCTTAAAGTCCTCATGAAATCAAAATCAATCTTATTTACTTTGCTGGCACATATTACAGGTTTTAGGGTGAACAATTAATCCATGCAAGTTAATACATAGAAATACATTGTTTTTTAGGGATTTAAGGATACATGGGGTACTTACCAAAACGATCATCATTTCTGAGATATAGTGAAGGTGAATACTTATACGAACAAGTTCTCCATTTAGGATTAGAACAAATTCAACCCAAGTGCACTGTGACGTGGATGATTAAGTTACTGTTGATCATCTGTCCATCATCGTATAAAACCCACCCTGACAATCTCATTGGTCCGAACAGCTCTGATTCGAGCATAGTTGCTCCACAACGGATCAAGTCTAGACCAAATTTCCAGACATTAAATATTGCGAGCCGGGCTAAATTCGGCTGGCATCCAGACTAGGCTATTGTATGATTTCAGAGGACTTTGAAAATAGAAGACATATATTACTGTTATGATCAATTTAGGTTGCATTTTGTTGTAGCTTAATGAAAGTAGCTATTTGTATGGAAAACAATAACATCTCATTTAATAATTCAGCTTAATATCCCACTTTGTGATTCTTAACAACAACAACAAAAAAGCAGTGTGACAAAATAATGATAATGGAGAATAGAAGTGTAATGTCTGCACACTAAAAAATAACAGCTCTTAACAAGTTTTTTATTGAAAGTGCAACATTTGGACCATCAGGTCTTCAACAGGCACAATACCCATGTGGAATAAAATTATATAAAACTCTAGAAACCTTAATTAGACACACTCAAAATCTAAATCATGTGGCAAGAAAAAACAAACAAAAAAATAATACAAAAAAAACATAATTATAACGCACACACACACGCACACACTGCAAGGATATATGATATTATATATTTTACTCATACGTGTAAGCTGTATTTCATTATAAAGTAGTACAAATATATAACATCTTTATTATTAAAAACTACATATTTAATAGAAAGGCTTAATATCAAAATCCTCATTCAGTTTTAATGGGGACAAAGTATTTAAAACATAAATCCAAAAATGTTCCCTTTGTAACAATTTCTTCTCATAATTACCTCCTCTCGGTCATAATGTCAGTTTTTTTTTCTTGTGTTACATGATTTGAATTATTTGTCACTTTGAATATGTATTTAATTATGGTGAGTTGTGTTTTATTCCACACGGGTAGTGTGCCTGATGAAGACCTGACGGCCGTTGTGCTTTGAAAAAGTCTTAGTGCGTCTTTAGTGTGTGGACAACTAGCTTTTTTTTTCTTTTTATGTATTTATTTATATTTGTCATCTTTTTTTTTTCTACTGTTGAGCTAATGACGTTTGCCGTTGTCTTTGAGCACACTTTGAAGACTCTATAGACGGTTTCAACAGCATCAGCAAATATAATACAAATATGGACGTAGTGTCCGTGACGTCACCCATAGGATTCTGAAGAGCAGTTTTGAAGCGTAAATTAGAGACGAGCTGGCCGTTGCCATCTTAGCAGCGCATCACTCCCGAATAACAGAAAATGGGCAAAGAGGCGGGACGTGGGCGGAGCTGAGGTGACGTGATGAGTAACAGACAGCGGATAAGCGGCTATCCACCTGTCACTCAGTGGCCACGCCCTTAATTATGCAAAACTTTAAGGCTTAATTTAATGTAAACAATTGAGTTATAAAAATGAAATGAATGAAAAAAATCACCACCCTCACAGTTGCCATGAAGGGCAGAATTAGCCGACCAATTTTGTTCCAGGCTATAAACATGTTTTTTCTGCTGTTAAGTTGGGCATTTTAACAGGGGGGCTTTAAAGGGTTACTTCAGCGATTAGCATATGGCTTTGTATCAGTAGAAACCCTGGAGTATATTCAAATGATTGTGCTTTCGCCCCTCATATCTCCCTGAGACAAGAGATTTATGCATTTTATTTCTGGAAAAATTCCTCCTATGATGCAAATTGACGATTTTTGCATCATAGGAGGAATGTTTGCCCAAAGGCTAAAGACTACAGCCAGCAGAGGGAGCCATTTCCGCATGTTTTGAAACCGCGCATGGGGATGGGAGATCACACTCAGCTTGCAGGGAGAGCTCAGCTGGCAGCTACAGGCACTCATTTAAACGGAGCTATGGTGAGCAATGTAAGTCTTTTAACTTCTCAAATTAATTTCCATGAAAGTTAAGCTTGTAAAGGCATGAACTGAAACGCGCCAGACTGAACTCGCGTTGTGAATGTATGCCGCGAGTGTAGTCGCGATTACCTCAGCTCTCATCACTCCTGCAGTTAGTGCTCAGGGCTGTGACACTCGCGCGGTGACTCACTCATTATATTGAACAGACACGTTCAGTTTTTAATTGTAGTGTCTTCTCTAACTCAGTCACTGTAATCAAGTTGGTGGCGTTGGGGAATGGCACAGGGCAGCGAAGCATTCTGGGAATTGTAGTCTTTCATCCCCATGGGACAAAAATACATTTTCTGTCTTTTCTCAGTCTAGAAGACACCAAATTCAAAAATAATTTCACATTTCTACTGCATTGATGACCTAGTTTAAATACAGATTCATCTTCCCAGCGCTGAAGTACTCCTTTAAAGATTCTGCTCCCTTCTGGAGCCTGTCCCTAGTGGCCAGTCGAGGAATTGCAGTTTAAGTCACTTCCGTATTGGCTTCAACAGAAACTGCGGGACTGCAATGACAAGGCTGCATTCTTATGCGTTATTATTTTTCATTTTAATTGTGTAACATTAGTTTGATTGAATATGTTTTTATTATTTCAGCATGTTTATTATAAATAATCTTCCAATTCTGTCTTCAGTAGGGTAGAGTGGGGGGGAAACGCCCCTCTAAGGACTGTGTAATGCCAATTTCTGCATGTTACAGAACCTATAAATGCTTACGCACTTTCCTTTCGATCATGCAATGCAGGGCCGGCCCGTGGCATAGGCGGAATAGGCAAATGCTAGGGGCGCCACTTGTCCATAGGGGCGCCAAAATGAGTGATTTTTCAGGTTTTATTACTGCTACTTTTTATTAATATTAATTCAAAATATTACCAAAACAACCTTAACTAAATCCCCAGGCTCTTCCCAGACCGCCGCATCAATCTCCTCCTGCCCAGCGAGTGCTTAGTGTGTCCGATATTGAACGCGCGATCAGTTTAACGTTGGAAATTTGTTGTCGCGTCGCCTCTTGCGCATCTAACAGACAGGATTGATTTCATTTTTAACGTGCTTGTTCGCTCGCACCAGACAGTGAAAGTTGCCTAATTATTTATGACGGATGGCCAATGTGTCAAAAAGACCGAAGCCCTCTGATACAGGAAAGATAAGGAATAAGGGGATAAAGACAGAGGTAAAGTGATGAAATGAATGAACAGTTTATCTAAATATGAATGTTTGATAATTAATTCCAGTTATTTTTATCTTAAACTGTATGTAAGCAGCTGTTCTGGGTGATCAGAATCTGTAAAAAAAAAATATATATAATTTTTTTTATT
Organism: Pseudorasbora parva; assembly: GCF_024679245.1. Classification (NCBI taxonomy): domain Eukaryota; kingdom Metazoa; phylum Chordata; class Actinopteri; order Cypriniformes; family Gobionidae; genus Pseudorasbora; species Pseudorasbora parva. The sequence continues at coordinate 34,264,389 of NC_090192.1, read as the reverse complement.
TTTTTATAGCCTAATGTTTTTGCTCAGTTGTGCAATTGTAAGGGGATATATGACGTTTTTAAAATGTATTTTCTGAAATTAGTAATGATATACAGGTTTATCTAAAATAGCTAAAAAATAAAATAAAATGCACACTAAATATACAAATTTCTTAAAAAGTTTAATTCATGGTGAAAACATGAGCATGCATAGTTTAGTGGAGGACATACACACACACACACACACACACACACACACACACACACACACATTTTTGTATATGTGTGTGTGTGTGTGTATATGTGTGTCCTTGTTTATATTACATTGTGGGGACCAGCCAGCGGCCCCCACTTTTCAAGTCCGTGTGTGTGATGGGTAGGTTTGTAGGGACAAGGGCAGTGTGGAGGGATAGAAAATACAATTTGTACAGTATAAAAACCATTACGTCTATGGAGAGTCCCCACAGAGATAGTGAACCAGACTTGTGTGTGTGTATTTATTATAATTTTTTAATTATAAAAACACAACCAACATAAAAACCTTGATACAAGGGGCAACAAGTAAAATCTTGCCTAGGGCAGCAAATTGGTCAGGGCCGGCCCTGATGCAATGCATCAGAATAACGTTTCTTTGTTTCATCCTATATGATTAATGTTGGGAAACTTAAACTGTTAGATTAAGCAATATACAAAGACAATACTTGCTCAGAAAGACTAAAATATTATCTTAGTGTTTTGATAAGTGTTTTTTTATATTTATATTACAGCACAATGAGCAGTGACTGTAAAACAACAAAACTAAATACCCTATTTTAGATTGATTATATGAGTAATTACAAAAATCCTGTGCTCTACAGGTATTGCCATTTATAGAGGATAAAGCTCATAAAGGCTTATTGCATAGCTAGGGAAACAGATATCCAATCAGTTATTCAGATACAGAGACCGTTTCATGTGAACAAATATAAACGCGCCTTGTCCTGATTGACGGTGATCGCATGTTAATGCCAAGTAACAGTAACAGTCAGAATTTCCTCTAAAGTAGATTATTTCTGATAACAAGCTGAATAAATAAGTAAATTACATTAGACATAAGACACAACGCTGCTCCCATATGCAGTCAAACTAGAAATGTATGAAGCTTTCAAGGCTTTTTGGTGAGTCTCACTGTTTTTGCGCTGGTGTCATATTCTTTATTTTGCACTTGTCATATCATATTATCTATGCCTTTATGCTTCCTTAACTATGTTTAAGGTATACCTTCTTACATGTGAATTTACCAGGTGCTGTCTATGGCGGTGGTGCTAAATTGATTGAGATTGATGGCTTGAGAATCGATTATTCACTTTATCCAGGGGCTGCTTCACTGCGTTATGCAAGAAGACGTGTTCTTTATAAAAGAAGAAATAGTTGCTTTATCAGGACTCTTGTAAAAAAATCCAAATAGCAAACTAAATCCATCCCTGGATATTTTATTATACAAGTGTCCAAACGTATCATGCCTCAACCTGCTACACTAACTATCAGTATGCCTTCACTGGCCTTTGAAAGTGTTGCTTATATTATCATAATATATTTGACATAGTGTCTTCATTTACTACACAACCTGGTTTGATTGCCCAGCAGCCTCACCACATTATTGGTGTAAATCAGTTCTGTTATTGGATGACCTACTCAATAAAAAGTCCAACATGCAAAACATATAATCAACAGCTACTATGCCGAAGAGAAAAGATTTTCGGGGCTTAGGGGGGAACTCTGTCGAGTTTGTCTAATTAAAGTCGGACCAATAAGATCTAAAAACTGATTTATTTATTGCAACTGACATTGTATCCAGGGGAATAAAGTTTTCATGGATGAAATAGTGCACATACACTAAATGGCTCAGTGGACGGCAACTATTCCAAACTCCCCACTACAATCATTCCCTTAGACTTATCCTTTACTTGCCAACCAATGTTTCTTTGGATAATATAACCATCAGTTTAATGACACTGGGTATATTGTAACTTCAGAAGATGATGAAGCTTTTAGCACAGTGGAGGCCACTAGTGGAGTGATCCTAAGAAGGGTTCAGACCAACCTTTCGAAACATATGACATACACAAGTTATACTTAACTAGGAACATTTCAGGGTAATGCATATTAACATCAAGGCACAGCTTAAGGTATTACTTAAAGGTGTATTAGAATGAGTTGAAACAATATGTTAAATTGTTTTCTGATATCTACATAGAGGGTATGTGGCTTATTTAAGGGCAAAAATTGTTCAGCTATAGTTTTACAGGTCCATTTACAACCCTATAAATTGTCCCTGTAATGTAATGCTCTGTTTTTGCCTTATTTGGAATGGTCATGAATATCAATGTTGAGCTCTGCTCTGATTGGCTTATTTTGGCAGCTCACACAAGTTCAGTTGTTCAGCGAAGCAGCTCATGTGTCCTGACAAAACTCAGACCGACTGACTGTCACTTTAAGCAGAACATCTCAAATGGAGATCGCTGAAATGCAGAGAGAGAGAGAGAGAGAGAGAGAGAGAGAGAGAGAGAGAGAGAGAGAGAGAGAGAGAGAGAGAGAGAGAGAGAGAGAGAGAGAGAGAGAGAGAGAGAGAGAGATAGAGAGAGAGATAGATAGATAGATAGAGAGATAGAGCTTGGGCACACATTTCAGAACAATGTAGTGTTAAAGGTATAGTTCCCCCTGAAATTAAAATAATCCCATCATTCACTCACCCTTTAGACATCCTTATTTCAGATGAATACTATTAAAGTTATATTAAAAATGTTTTTTAAAAAAAGTGCATTCATGCATCATAAAAGTACTCCACACGACTAATAAAGCCCTTCTAAAGACTTCCATTTTCAACTTACAAACCTATGCAACGGTCGACGTACACTGTAAAAAAAAAATTGGTTTAACTTAAAAAAGTAAGTAACCTGGTTGCCTTAATTTTGAGTTTATTGAAATAAAAAATTTGAGTTGATTCAATGAAGGAAATTAGTTTAATAAATAGAAACTCAAAATATTATTGTATCTGAACCACATACAATTTTTTGATAAATCGCACAATTTGGCTGCGTCATTACAAATAAAACACACAATTACCCAAAACACATTTTTAATAATACAAAATATTTTTATAATATTTTAATAAAGGTTGTCGATTCTCCCAAAAAATTCATTGTATTAACTCAATTTTTTTATTTCAATGAACTCAAAATTTTAAGGCAACCAGGTAACTTATTTTTTAAATATTTTTTTACAGTATAGCGTTAGCGTTTTGAACTGCAAGACGTGTTCTACTTTTTTGTAAGTTGAATACGGAAGGCGGTCTGGAAGAAGCTAGATATTTTACTTCATCACGTTTTAAAATGTAATATTTTTCTTTCAAAAATGCATCAACACTTTCAAATTCCTTTGTTAACCCCCCAAGGAGCCGTGTGGATTACTTTTACAATGGATGAATGCACGTTTTTGGGCTTCGGTTTGTGGGCTCCCATTCACTGTAATTATAAAGCTTGGATTAGCCACGACATTTTAGTGTATTCGCCTGAAAGAAGAATGTCATCCACATCTAGAATACTTGAGGGGGAGTAAATAATGGGGTCATTTTAATTTTGGGGTGATCTACTCCTTGAAGAAGATTTCTGGAAACTTACAGCAATAATATGAATTAACTTTTGAACTTTTTGTTTACATCTGATGTTGAGAGTCACAGACATATCTGTAAATTAAATCACAGGTAGCTTTTGTTGTCCATCTTAGATTTGAAATGGTTCTGCAGAGTCAATTATTGACGTCATAAATGGACCAAGAGTTGTGTGGCGCTTAACACATCAATGCTTGTAGGCAAAGGCGAAGGGAAAGACAGGCTAATAATTTCAGTCCAGCATTATGGATTTCATAACCACCTGTCTTGCAGTCTGCCTCTTTCAACCTTTTGTGGCTCTGACATAAACCACAGCTAATTGCTTGTGTATACTGCAGCTAGTCTTAATGTGTTGGGTTTATATCTTTATTTTTGCTTTTCAAACTTGATGACGTGAAAATCCACATCTGTTCATTCCACAAACAATGATTAATATCTCATGTTCAAGAACCTTGTTTTTATCAGTGCAAGCTGTCAGCGAGATGGATATGAAGAGGCACAGAGCATGATGTATTCTAGATAGAGTTCCTGACATGCAACCACAGTGTGAAAATACAGGCAGAATACCTGTCCTCTCTAATATAGAATCTGTCATTCACTTTGAGCAGAAGAACATTGGTTTAGGGTAAAGTGCGTAAGGGGTTTAAAGGTGAAGTGTGTAATTTCTGTGCCTCTAGTGGCACCGGATGGAATCGCAATCACATCCGCTACAGCAACTGTCATTGAGAGGATTGCAAATCTTAACAGATATGTGTTCATTATGTTTGCGATTCATTTTGTGCCACTAGTGGTGCAAGAATAACGCACTTCACTTTGACGTATCAGCCCAGATGGATGCAAATCAAATGTAACATGAAGCATTTAAGACATTACACTCAGTTATGTCCTTTCTAGTTAGCACTTTATTATAGAACTCAGCATATTACATCTTTTTCACGAAGCCAGAATGCTTCGTTTTAGATAATATGACAGAAATAGAAACAAATGTCCTGCAGAGAGTGTGTGTAAGTGTGTTTGAGGATATGTGTGTGTAAGGCTGGCAGCTGAAGGACAGTTTGATGGGTGCTTTGGGACTACAGCATGCCAAGGAAAGGATTTACATCCCTGAAAACACACAGAACATCCTCATCCAAGTGTGATGATCACACACACACAAATGCGCGCACACACTTTTTCCACACATGCATTTGATAGGCTATTCAATAAAAATCAAGCCAAAATTGGATCAGCAAGGACCTCCCTCCTGGCTTTCTTGTCTCCCGAATACACTTACCCGACAGGAGCAGAATAGGCAGTTTGATAACTGAATGACAAATGTTAGAGAAACAGTCTGAACCATGATCGCATCCATAATCCTTCCAGGCCTGTCAGAGAGAGCGGGGGCAAAAATCCAGAGAAGATGAAGACTCTGCTCAACAAACCTCCATACACAAAGCATTCAGAAGGAACTCCTCTTGTTAAAATAAAAGATGATTTATTTTTTTGTGTGTGGAATTAATGAACTACCAGCCATCCTCCATTACCAGCCGTTCTCATGGGGAAACGAGACTCAATTTTTTTTTTTTCTCCAAAACTTGAAATATCTTGCCTCAGGTCATTGAAGTTTTGAAGGGAAATGTCCACTGGAAGTGCTAATGCTATTTGCTGATATTGGATATTTAATTGTGCATTACTCAATTACCATTTTTACATTTGTCACGTAATAACCTTTCATATTATTTAATAACTTTTAAATGTAATCCTTAACTTATTGTTGCACATTGAGTTCAGTCATAATTTACACAAAGCATTGGCCAAAACGGTCAATTGCTCATTTCTCTAACAATTAAAATACTAATAAAACCGGCCATTTTAAAGGTGAGTTTTAAATGTACACATTATAATGCACAGTAATTTTAATTAATGTAAACATTTTTTCTAAATGTGGCAGGAAAAGAGGCGCAATTACAGAAGTTTTGAGTTTAAGTTTTTCCCCCTAAAATGCCCTCATATTCTTTGGCGTAGGTTATTTTTTCCCTTTACCTCAGGGATAATGTGAATTTGAGAAGATGGCATTGATTTATGGGATTTTCATTGCTTAAAACTCTTTATTGGGATTTCTTTTCATATCTCCTTTCCATATTTGTCCTTAAAGGGGTTTTCATGTAACAATATAGCTCATCTGACGTATCATTTTTGTTGTTGTTGCTGTTGTTGTTGTTGTTGTTATTGTTGTTGTTGTTGTGCCGGCGACATATCAAGTTCTGTCATATAGCTAATGTTAGTTGGCCCAGATCGAAGGCATGCGAGATGTAACAAAATCCAAGTGAACAATCTTAACTTACCATTTATAAGCAATTCTACAGTCTAAAGGAAGGTTATCCAACCAATACACAGCTTTAAGATGGTCCATTAGTCTTTGGTGTATTTGTTAGCCTGTAGGGTGTCATTTACAGTAATGGGAAGAAAAGGGTAACATATTAGGCATGATAAAAATAGATGGTTTAAAAACACAGCAAATGGCTCAGAACATCAACAAAATCGAAAGCCTGCTGTGGAAACCTCCATTCGGTAATGTGAAACAGGCGTTCTAGAAGCTTGCAAGCCCATTTTATATCACTTTACCATAATCTATTCTCACACGAGCTCTCAGGAAGACAGCAATGGCGGGTGAAGAGTTATATAGATATAGATGTGTAATCTTACAGGAGGGTGCGGCGGTATAGCTGCGAAGGGCCGTGCTGTGTTGGCTAATAGCAGACGAATTGGCCCCATTAAAATCCTCTGCTGTTCTCCTCTACCTGTCAGTGAGTCTGTAAGGAGACATGTTACAAATGGAGGCTGAAATGATTTCGCGTTTCCCTCCTCCTTATTTTCACCCCCCCTTCCTGAGCAGGCCATCAGCGGAAATGAGGCGGAAAATAATGGCTCTTCCCCTTCTGTTTTCCACCCTGACCCTCTCAACGCTGACGACTGCCACTGTTCACAGGTCAGTTCATCCCACTGCCCTCTTCTCTCGAAAGACATTTACCTGCCCACATGACTGTGCAGCTGCATTTCTCAGCACGCCAACAAGGCACGGGGGAGACTGAATGGATAGCGGTCACCAACCTCAACAGGTTGTGACGTAAAACCTTTTTGATGAATTCAACAGTGAACAGAAATGTAGAAATTAGGGTTGTCTGCATTAAAGGGTAATATGTGTCCTATTACACCCTTTTATAAAGTTTTAGGAGTATATTAGAATGGATTTCAGTGCTTAGATATTCAAAAACACATTGTTTTTCAAATATGTTTTGAATAATGCAGCACCTCTTCTCAGTCTGTCAGTAGCACTTTGTTTAGTACAGTGATATAGATCAGTGATTATAATTGGTTAACACAAGCATGTTTTGGAAATGTCACATCCCTTATCATAACCAGTAGTTTCAATGCACCACTAACGCAACTCAACCAGCCCCCCCCCCCCCCCCCCCCTTATTTTTTAAGTATGCCTTGAATGTTTTCTGTAAGTCGCCGCAAGGTTTTTACACACTGTTGCTTGTAGTTTGGCCCATTCCTCCTCCTCTAGAGCAGTGATGTTTTGGGGCTGTCATTGGGCAACACAGATTGTCAACTCCCTCCAAAGATTTTCTATGTGGTTGAGATCTGGAGACTGGCTAGGTAACTCCAGGACCTTGAAATGTTTCTTACGAAGCTACTCCTTTGTTGCCCAGGCGGTGTGTTTGGGATCATTGTCATGTTGAAAGACCCAGCCACATTTCCTCTTCAATACCCTTGCTGATGGAAATGGGTTTTTACTCAAAATCTCACGGTACATGGCCCCATTCTTTCTTTCCTTAACACGGATCAGTCATCTTGGTCCCTATGCAGAAAAACAGCCCCAAAGAATGAGGTCCACCCCCCTACTTCACAGTAGGTATGGTGAAACTCTTTTTTTTTTTCTCTCCTTAAAACACAACAAGTTGAGAACAATGACATTCTCCCAATCCTCTTGTGGATCATCCAAATGCTCTCTAGCGAACTTTAGACGGGCCCGGACAGCAACTGGCTTAAGCCGGGGACACGTCTGGCACTGCAGGATTTGAGTCCCTGGCGGTGTAGTGTGTTACTGATGGTAGCCTTTGTTACTTTGGTCCCAGCTCTCTGCAGGTCATTCACTAGGTCCCCCCGTGTGGTTTTGGGATTCTGGGCTCACCATTCTTGTGATCATTTTCACCCCATGGGGTGAGATCTTGCGTGAAGCTCCAGATCAAGGGAAATTATCAGTGGTCTTATGTCTTCCATTTTCTAATAATTGCTCCCACAGTTGATTTATTCACACCCAGCTTCTTACCTATTGCTGATTCAGTCTTCCCAGCCTGTTGCAGGTCTACTATTTTGTTTCTGGTTTCCTTTACAGCTCTGTGGTCTTGGCCATGGAGTTTGGAGTCTGACTGTTTGAGGTTGTAGACAGGTGTCTTTTATACTGATAAAGTTCAAACAGGTGCCATTAATACAGGTAATGAGTGGAGGACAGAGGAGCCTCTTAAAGAAGAAGTTACAGGTCTGTGAAAGCCAGATATCTTGCTTTTTTGTTGTTGACCAAATACATATTTTCCACCATAATTTGCAAATAATTAATTTTAAATTCTTTCTGTGATTTTCTGGATTTTTTTCTCATTATGTCTCTCATAGTTGAAGTGTCCCTATGATGAAAATTACAGGCATCTCTCATCATTTTAAGTGTGAGAACTTGCACAATTGGTGACTGACTAGTTTTGCCCCACTGTATATTATGAATTGTGATGTGCACGTTCCCTGGAGAAAACTCAAGACTACAATCAAGGTGTTTCAGTGAGTTCAGAAACAATGATTCAATTAGAGAATAACTCCCTTTAGAGTCAGAATATCTTTGTAAGTTACTTTGCAAGCTTAAACAACAACATTATACATTAAAGAAAGTTGAACATGTAAAAAAAAAAAGCATAATAGTTATTCTTAACCTTAGCAGGTTAACACCATTTTCAGCAATTCAAGTTAATTCAATTTGACATTACAAACTGTTTCACAAACAAAATGTACTTTTTTATAAATAAAACCCAGATTGTAAAGTCATTTGCAGTCTTTGTTTGTTGGTAATTTTCACCAAAGCTTAACAACATAAATGTTCTGTCGTTGCATTTCCAGTCCATTTTGATGCAAACAGGTATAAAAAAAAAATAGATCTGTGGTAATTGTAGGCATGTGAGAAAAGTAAAAAGCACTGTTCCATAAATGTACATTTGTACACAGTGTCATATGCACAAATAGCTGAACTCAAAACACACGAGCGCAGTAAACAAATTAGTAGATCAATTATGACAAATTTTTGAATTGCAAGCTCTAGTATGAAAAATGCATATTTAATCTTAGACCTACCTCTTTTTTTATTCAGAATATTAATTAAATTATCTTGTCTATTACATACTCCGGTAAATAAATGCTCACATTCCCTTGTCTGTCGTTATATCTTGGCAAAGCTTCCTGCTGTTTCTGGAATGCTAAAGAAAGGATCAGTGTTCAATAAGTTGCTTCATTTTAGAAACATACAATACAGCATGTGAGCAGCAATGGCACTTATGTGCAGTTTGAAAACCATCGATCAGGAGGAAATCTCAGCAGTGTTTACCCATCATGCCGTTTTTTTTTTTACTGTTTTGAGTATGTCGAGCCGGAGTGATGCATGATTCCGAAAGGCTCTTCTGATTTGAGCTGGTGCACGGACATATGTGCAAAGAACGCGCTTCTAAAGGGAAGCGAATTGAAAAGTATTGATGGGATACAGAGAGAACGCAATACAGGCAGTGATGGAGAGCAGGATCAAAAGACATGTGCAAAATGAGCATCACATAAGCCTTCTTTTGCCTCTAGTTTATTGCATTCATATTCTACCGCTCTATTGAGCTTTTCCCCGCACAGTCACTGGTTCAAATGCACATCACTTTTATTGAGCTAGTGTTTTTCATGGGAGGGGTTGGTGTGTTTTAAAGGCAATCAACAACTCTGTTCCAGAATAGCATGTGAAATGAATCTCACCGTCAAATATTATGCGGACCGTAGAGGCAGTCAATTGACGCGGGGTGTTGGGGTCTTTTGTGTGGCGGCTGGCAGCATTTTAGATTGTTTGTCTGCCAGGAAATGACAGATTGGGTTTGAACAGTGGGATTCCCTCCCCATCAGAGTTTCTTAAAGACTTTGGCGTGGGACGAGATGGAAAAAAAAAAGATTGAAATTGCACTGCATATTAGGGCATAGCATTAAAACGGGTTCTTTTGTTGAAATAACGGAAAAAGCCAGGCAAAAGTGTTGCACACAAACAAGGCGTGACATCCTTGGAAATTATAGAGAAATGTCATTGGATTTTGAAAGGACATTTCCACGCACACATGTGCACACGTTCGGCGGTTTAGCTGTGATTAGAGAGTGTTTTGGTCTCGGCTGCAGGCTGAATAAATGGGAGAGTGAGGCCTCCTGCAGCTCTTCAGAGTTATAATCACCCATCAGCAGGACTCGGGGAGAAATAAGGAGGGTGGAAGTACGGGGCCGTTCTCGCAAACAGCTTCAGAGTTAATTACCTCTGGATATACTGACTGTCCTGAAGTTTGGCTTCCAATAACCGCTCTCACTCTTAATACGCATATTCCTCAGATGTTCTTTATCTGAACCTTCTGTTGATTGTGTTTGTGTTTTGTGCGCTGAACAGATATGTCAGGAAACACTTGAAAAGTCCAAACCGCCTTTAAATAAAAGAAATATGCAGCTCTCCCCACTGAGATGGAGATTAATGCCAGGTGTTTCATTTCCACATTGCAAAATGAAACTCTTTGAAGATGACCAGTGAAAGTGAAATTAATGTTAACTCTTTCCCCGCCAAACATAGAATTTTACATAATTTGTGAGAAAACGATTCCCTGCCAAACAGATTTTCCGTGTTTCCGTGTTTTCACTGTTATACGCTAGAGGGCGCTATTACACACATTCTGAGTGACTACCGAATCTCCTGATCAAAACACAGGTGAAGAAGACGCCAAAAAAACAAGCGCTCGTATTTATATGTAAGCAGATATATGTGAAATAATGTGATCATCAACATTAAAGACATCACATAAATCAAAACTTTGTTATATTACTGAATGAAACATTGACTCAGGATGAGCTGCAGGACTGTGCAATCATTAGAGGTGTTGATGGACTTGATCTCCTCTATCTGTGTTTGATAACGGCTGGATATAGAGGTGAAAAATGTGATTTTCTGCAGAAAACATACTTTGTGTTTAAAAATGAGCCTAAAATGCTAAATATTAAGCCTAAATAGGGATAGTTAGTCTATTTTCAAAGTTTTCTTGCTAAAAATCGAACATTGGTCTGAGGAGTCTGCTCTGGAATTACTCCTGCACAAGAGGCGTGATGAACGAGCATTATTTAAATGACTCTGTTTGCAATTGGATAGTCCTTCAACCAATCAGACCACAAGAGGTGTGATCAACTGGCAACGACCCATCGTTTCTCTATCCGTCATTGTGTTAAACCCGCCAATTGTGCACCAGGTGGATTAGCCAGTCTGTGATTGGTTCCCACAAAAGTGTAACAGAAGAAGTAGAAATTAATGTACACAGTTGCAGGGCGAAATCAAATCACCGGCAGATCAGGCGGGGTTTACATAATCTAATTTCCAAGCACAAACATAAAACAAAAAGTTTAGAAAAAGTTCTTGCTGTATGCAGGTTGTGAAAATGAAAACATTAAATACAATATTCAATTATTAAAATGTAAAAAATATTTTTAAATAGTTTTATTCATCATATCTTCTCATTTATTTATTTATTTATTTATATTTTTAGAAATACATTTTTGTTATAATATTGTAAACTGCTTGCCTTTTACAGTGGTTACTGTTAAGGGTTTTCATACTTTGGGGGGTGAACATTTTACAATATGTGATTGCACATTTTACTTTAGGTTTTGCCTTTTGTATATCCGTTTTGGTTTTGGCCTTTTTATCCATAGTATATGAAAGGAAAATAATAATGGGGAGGGGGAAAATAACTTGAATTTGCTTTGAATCCTCCACACATTACACTTGATTAAATTTTATTCTCAGCACTAATAGAAGTCATGCTGCATTGACTTTCCAGTAAATGTATTCCCGCTTTCACAAATTTTTTATTGTTCAAAACCTGTGAAATTACTCTTAGAAAAGCATCTCACCTTCCACCGTGCCAAATTTGCAGTCTCCATCTCAAATCATTTAGCACCATTGAGAGTTTCATAGTCCATTGGATTTTTGACTTTTAACATTTCAACATTGTTCATGAAAACGGCGGGCGGTATCTTCAGAATTATGTTGCTTATTTAATTGACATTTGTATGACCTTGTGTACAAAAAGTGTGTAGTCATAGTACCACTGGTCAAAAGTTGTAAATTATGGTTATTTTTGTGTATAAGGTTTGAGTCGACTTTAAGCTCTGCTGTCCTATGATTCTACAGCTTATTTGTGTGTGTTCGCACATTCACTTAACTGGGTGTAAAACACTACCGGCTACTAAACAGGAGATTAATATTTCATTAAATGCCTGAAAAACATTAACATATGTGAAAATTCATCTTCAGTGGAGACTGTATAACTTTCCTGAATTTAAGGAGAAAAGCAGAGATAACAAGCGTAGGAAACTTAGATAACATAGATTATAGATAACACACTTCTACACAGGTTGTGACCTATAGGCAACACTTCAGACCTGTCATGTCTGCTTGGACTTCTGATGGCTGGGGAGTTATGTAATGAAATTATGCAGCATTAAAGAGTATTATGAAGAGGATATTATAGTTTTGTACTGTACAATAAAGCAATGTCAGTAGGTATTATTAACTGTAAAATGGTAGTCATGACTCCATTTTTTTTTTTATTCCAATGTAATTTGTTTAATGTCATTGTAAAAGGCTGATAAATGCTTACTTGTCATGAAACATTCTATGCACCATGAATGTTGCTTAGCAACTGTAAATTAACAGTTAGGTTTAGGCAGGGGTTTTCACACTGGGGTCCGGGGACCCCCAGGGGGCCGCAAGAGGGGAGGGGGTTCGTGGAAAAGTCTAGAAAAAAAAGGCAAAAAATGGCAAAAATAATAATAAAGCAATATGTTAGATTTATAATAATGTCATTAAAAAAATAGTTATTTATCTCTTAAATAAATAGAATTAATATTAATAAATAAAAATTACAAGTGAATTAAATAAGCAAGAAATAATAAATATACGCTAAAAGAAAATGCTGGGTTAAAAACAATACAAATTGGGTTGAAAATGGACAAGTCCAGTAGTTGGGTTAAATATTTGCCCAATGTTGAGCAGTTTTGTGTAAAAATAACTATATGGCTTGTTTAAAAAAGAACCCAAAATAGGTTAGAAATTAAATATCAGAGAGGTAATTACTAGAGGCAACAATAATAATCAAAAGGTGAACATATATTAATTTAACTTATTAGTTTCTTTATTAAAGGTGAGGTGACGTGATGACTTACAGACAGCGATTAAATGGCTACCCACCTGTCACTCAAAGTGGCCACGCCCTTCATTATGCAGAACTTTAAGGCTTTATGTAAATGAATTAGTTAAAAAAAAAAAAAATTCACCCCCTCACAGTTGTCATGATGGGCAAAACTAGCCATATAGACCAAAACCACTATTTATACCAGGCTGTAAAAAAGAAATTCTGCTGTAAAGTTGGGCATTTTAACATGGGGCTCAAAGATTCTGCTCCCTTCTGGAGCCTGTCCCTAGTGGCCAGTCGAGGAATTGCAGTTTAAGTCATTTCAAGACGAACCCGGTAAGGTTGCCGCTTGCTATTAATAAATAAAACATAAAACAGCTCCTCCATAACTAATTTATCATCACAGTCATTTAAAAGCCATTTTGTTATCACAGCGTTTGCATATCACTGTACTTTTGTGGAATTGTAGCACCACTAAAATTGACTCTACATGATTAATGGGTTGTGTTACTATTTTGCATTATTTCTAAGTCACCTTGAAAACTAAATGTAAATGTATTAAAGTCAAAGTAGTCAAAAAAAAAATGCTGACATTTAACTCTTTCCCGGTCATTTACAGAATTTTCAACGCTTCCCTGTCATTGACAGAATAGTATGTAATTAACAGGTGTCACTGTTACAGTATACGGTAGGGGGCAAAATTACACATCTTCTAAAAAGAGTACAGAATCTAGAAACTATATATATATATATGAAACAATGCTATGGTAGGCCGTGGTATTTAAACAATGCCTAATTGGCACTAAGGGGCCTAAAGTGTGCCAAGAAAACATCCCCCACACCATTACACCACCACCACCAGCCTGCACAGTGGTAACAAGGCATGATGGATCCATGCTCTCATTCTGTTTATGCCAAATTCTGACTCGACCATCTGAATATCTCAACAGAAATCGAGACTCATCAGGCCAGTTTTTTTCCAGTCTTTAACTATCCAATTTTGGTGAGCTTGTGTAAATTGTAGCCTCTTTTTCCTATTTGTAGTGGAGATGAGTGGTACCCGGTGGGGTCTTCTGCTGTTGTAGCCCATCCGCCTCAAGGTTGTGCGTGTTGTGGCTTCACAAATGCTTTGTTGCATACTTTGGTTGTAACGAGTGGTTATTTCAGTCAAAGTTGCTCTTCTATCAGCTTGAATCAGCTTGAATCAGTCGGCCCATTCTCCTCTGACCTCTAGCGTCAACAAGGCATTTTCACCCTCAGGACTGCTGCATACTGGATGTTTTTCCCTTTTCACACCATTCTTTGTAAACCCTAGAAATGGTTGTGTGTGAAAATCCCAGTAACTGAGCAGATTGTGAAATACTCAGACCATCTGGCACCAACAACCATGCCACGCTCAAAATAGCTTAAATCACCTTTCTTTCCCATTCTGCCATTCAGTTTGGAGTTCAGGAGATTGCCTTGACCAGGAACACATCCCTAAATGCCTTGAAGCAACTGCCATGTGATTGGTTCAGGTTGATGAGAAATTAAACAGGTGTTCCTAATGGTCTTTTAGGCGAGTGTATATTCACATCTTAATAAGTCAAACCAAAAATGATCCAGGCACCAGATATAATGTAGTGGGTGCAGGACACTATAGTTAATTAATGTAAGTGAGGATAGCAAAATAATTCTGACATTATACCCGCAAATTCTTCATACAGTGGACTATGGGTAAAACCGATACAAATTTGGGACCAAAATGATTCAGACATTTTGACCTGACCATGTTTTGCTCGTGTTTTTTTTTTTCTTTAATTGCTAATGCAACCTTTTACACCTCAGTCTGAACTAAATGAAGCATTGCTTGGTAATTAGTTGATCTAAATTGGTATTTTCTAATTGTGTACTCAAATTTTACAGCTGACAGCTAAATGGTTGATTGTAATCCATGACATACCTTTCTATCAAAGTAATCTGACATTATCAAGATGAATTTGTTCAAAGTAGCCACGCCCTTAATTATGCAGAACTTTAAGGCTTAATATAATGTCAACGAATGAGTTATAATAAAAAAAATCCCCCGCTCACAGTTGTCATGAAGGGCAAATGTATCCGTATAGACCAAAACCACAATTTGTACCAGGCTGTAAACATGTTTGTTTTTTTTCTTCTGTGAATTTTATGGGGCTCAATGAGATTCTGCTCCCTTGTGGAGCCTGTCCCTAGTGGCCAGTCGAGGAGTTGCAATTTAAGTCACTTCGATATTGGCTTCAACAGAAACTGCGGGAGGTTGCCGCTTGGTTTAGATATTTAGATCTACATATACTCTAAATGCTGGGTTAAAAACAATCCAAATTGGGTTAAAAATGGACAAACCCAGCGATTGGGTTAAATATTTGCCCAACATGCTGGGCAGTTTTATTTAACTCTCAACTCTTATTTAAAAATTATGATATGGCTGGCTTAAAATTGAACTCAAAATAGGTTGGAAATTAAAAATCAGAAAGGTATAGAAGCTATTTTCTTTTTTTAATCTTTTGATTCTAAATATTGCATATTTAGAAATTCATACAACAAAATATCCTTGGGGCAATGATAGTTTTGTGAAATGTATCAAATGCTTGCGGGGACATATATTAACATATTTTAAACAATATACATACTAAATATAGATAATATGCAATTATCTATGCATTAATATATAACAATACATATTTTATACATAAAACAATTTTGCTCTATTGCACATTGCACATAGTAATAACCTTATTTTCCTTTGAGAAACTTATTTGCAATAGTTAACCATTTACAAGAAGTTGCCCCTACTGTGTGTTTGTGTGTGAGAACATTCAATAAAGCAGACCTATTCCCCCTGTTCCTGACATATGTCTGCACCCCTGTGTCCTGTACCATTTTATGTTTGTAGTGACCTCCAGACCACTCCTGTGATCAGCGCTGTCATGAATACTTTTTATTTTTCTTTTCTCCTATCTCCAGTCAAGTCCAGGTCATTTGAGGCCTCTATCTGTAGGCTTCTGAGATGTCAGTCACATTGTGATAATGTTGCCTTCTGCATCAGAATTCTCAGATGAAACAGAATTCTTTGATGGACAGGAGTGTTGTGGGAGTAGGCCACTGAAACTGCTGGTGTAGGTACTCAGAGAATAACGCTGAATAAGTCGGACACGGATAGAGAGTAAAAGAGGCTGAAGGAGAAAGAAAAGCTCAACCGTAGAAAAGTGAGAGCTGATGTAATGAAAATGAATTAGAATCATGAACTGTCTTACTTTTTGTGTTTTTAGTTTTAGGCGATCATGTATTTCCTTCTTGCAGAAAATATAATTTTTATTGTCATCATTATTTCCACCGATAACCATGCATAATGTTATAAAATAAAATAAAAATCTTAATTATGGTGTTTTTGTACCATTTTGTTCTATTTTTTTTTTTTTGCTTATGTGCCTAGATAAAAACACTTTTTGTTTGTGAAAGGAGATACCACACTTTTGCTGAATCCAGTATAGGTTTTTTTTTTTTTTCTGGTTTAATGATCTGTTGAAATATTCTCATCTGCCTTGAGTTCAAATGCAGAAGCACAGAACGAGCAACTTTGTTTGGACAAATTATCATTTTTAGACCGGAAGAGAGTTTTCTGAAAGTTACATTGTATTTCCATAGTTCATTAAACAATTTTATCTTAAAAGATGAAGGACAAGATGTTTGTGATGTAATCACTTTCATGTCCATTGACAAAACGAGATATGATCAGTGTATCATTTCCTTCCATTTTTGAATAGCATGCATTTCAGTGGTCTGCGTGAAATCAATAGGTCTGTTTCATTCGCGAGCACTTGTTATGCACTTAACACAACTCTGAGTGTGGTGTGTTTTGTTCTCTAATGAATGGCCTTTCTTTTTAAAATATGTGGATTATTACTCTGAGTACAAGCATATTGTATATGGGAAGAAGGTTATGCTTTTGACGTTGAGTGCTACTGTGAATCTTTATTCAGGAAAATGAAGAGCCCTTTATGGCTACAATGACACCTATTCATTTCCACATCTAAAACGCTCTTCTCCATCTTCTCATAATCTCACACACAAAGGTTCCTCTTACTTTGGATATGTCATTAACACTGCTATTGCACCGGTACATTTGCTTATGATATAAAATGATTACACTAATATCAGATGACACAACTGAATGGAACGGCTTGTGTGTGCGCTTGCATGTGTGCATGGCTGGTTGAGTGTATGAATGAAAGAGTGCGCATGTGGACAACTACAGCGATCCGTTTGCATTAAAGGCTTGGGTTCAGAAATGAACATGGCAATGAACATTTAGGTGAGCCAATGCAGCACTTTTAAGACTCCACTAAAACAGTGTTATTTGAGTATAGAACCAATCATGAATCTTAAACGATATAGAGGGGCTTCTTCTTCAGTCATAATTCATCCACCTCAGAACAGATGGCCCTCTAATCATTGCAGACACTTGCACCTGCTCGACACTGCAAACGTTTCACCACCGTAGACAGCCTGTAATTCACAGAACATCTCAAGATTGCAGAAGTCATGTGTTTCTGTTCTGCTCTGCTGAACAAAACAAAGCTCTCAGTATAAAGATCAGTGGCAGCTGTCTTTGCATAAAAATATAAGCTCTGAAAAAGTAAGATAATGAGAGTTTGCTTTTTATTATTAGTGTTTGACTGAAGTGTGTTTTTTGTTTTGTTTTTATTTCGGTTGATGATGATATGTCTAGAAATCAAGAAGACGTGGCTGATATAAAGCCAGTATATACCAATCAGTCATAACATTATGACCACCTTGCTAATATTAGCCCCGTTTCCACCAATTTACCCAGGAACCAGGAACTTTGGGTGGTACTCGGTGTGTTTAGACCGCAGGAACCAGGGTCTAAATGATGTTCCGGGTAAATATTTCCCCCTCCAAACGGCCCTGCTCGCGAGGTAGTACTTTTTCAAAGTTCAGGAACTTTCGAGGGCGGGACTTGGGCGCTGAACATGCTGATTGGTTTAGCTCACGCAGCATTTTATTTCAACGGCATTTTTTTAAGTCTTTTGCAAGGTTCGGTCTACGTTCAGTAAATATCAGTCTTGCTCTCTGTCTGATGGCGCGCGTTCGTCTCAGCCATCGCACCTTCAGTGTCCGTAATAGCTGATAATAATATACATTGTCATTTTAAATCTAGCTTTACAAGCTTTCTGAATATGCTGCATGCTGCTGAATCTGCATATTAGTGCTCTTTTCTGTCGTTGTTAATTACCTCTTTAGTAAACCTATACATAACCAGCAAAAGCAACACAGCTTGAATCTCTTCCATACTTGTTATTAATTTCATTTTTTTTCACCATGTAAACGACCTGACCGATTACTTTTAAGTGTGCGTCCTTACATGACGTGACAGCGCGTGCCGCGCTCATGTTGACAAGAGAGGAAAGTAAATTTTTCTGAGGGGTAAACTTTTTATTTCGTAAGTTATGAAGATAATGTTGGAGTAATGACACAGCGTATATTGCCCTAGGCAGTTTTTACTTTAACTGCGCCTGACAGAAGATTTTTTTTTTTTCTGAGATGATTATTACACTTCTTTACAACAAATAAATAGCTTATATAATGCCGTTAAGAGTTGCTATGGCTACAGTTAACACATTCCAGCTGCTGGAGAAAACAGCGTTGACATTTTTGATGCGGCAGACAAACTGCATGTCACAAAATGATTGCGATTGAAAGTCATCACATGTAAACACCAGATCGGTTTAGATAACGTCTCATGTAAACAGTCCACTAAATCTTTCAATCGGTACACACAAAAATGATTACTGTCCGTCACTGACTTGGAGGAGCAGTCGCGCGCAATCCTACATCACCGGACTAATTTGCCTAATCCTTTCGGAACTTTAGATCGCGATCGAAACTCGCAGGTCTGGGGGGGAGAAAAGTTCCTGTAAAAAAGTTCCTGGTACAAAATGTTCCGGGTAATTTTGGTGGAAACGGGGCTATTGTGTTGGTCCCCCTTTGCTGCCAAAACGGCCCTGACCCATCGAGGCATGGACTAGAATCCTGAAGGTGTTCTGTGGTATCTGGCACCAAGATGTTAGCAGTCCTGTAAGTTGCCAGGTGAGGCCTCCATGGATCGGACTTGTTCAGCACATCCGCCGATGCTCAAATAGAATGAGATCTGGGGAATTTGGAGGCCAAGTCAACACCTTAAACTCATTGTTGTGATCTTCAAACTTTTCCTGAACAATTTTTGCTTTGTAATTGCTTTTTGCAATTTTTCTAAAAAAAAATTGCAGGGCGTATTATCCTGCTGAAAGAAGCCACAGCCACCAGAGAATACTGTTTCCATGAAAGCGTGGTCTGCAACAGTGGCTTTAACGTGTCAAAGTAACATCCACATGGATGGCAGGATCCAAGGTTTCCCAGCAGAACATTGCCCAAAGCGTCACACTGCCTCCACTGGCTTGCCTTCTTTCCATAGTGCATCCTGATGCCATGTGTTCCCCAGGTAAGCGATGCACACGACCATCCATGTGATGTAAAAGAACACATGATTCATCAGATCAGGCCACCTTCTTCCATTGCTCTGTGGACCAGTTCTGATGCTCACATGCCCGCGGTTGACGCTTTCGGCGGTGGACAGGGGTCAGCATGGGCAGCCTGACTGGTCTGCGGCCATGCAGTGATGCACTGTGTATTCTGACAGCTTTCTATCAGAACCAGCATTAACTTCTTGAGCAATTTGAGCTACAGTAGCTTGTCTATTTGATCGGACCCCCGCGTGAATTAATGAGCCTTGGCCGCCCATGACCATGTCGCCGACTCACCACTATTCCTTCCCTGGACCACTTTTTTTAATTACTAAATTATTATTTTATCATTTTTTTGGGAAACCTTGATAATTTAATGAGATTCTTCAATGAATAGAAGTTAACAACTGCATTTTTTATGGTAATCTGAAAAAAATGGAATGCTTTCATTTTAGAGCAGTTTAATGCATATAATAATAAAAGTATTGATTTATTTCAAAACAACAAATTCATACACATTATTCTACTATTAATATTGTTAGTAATACAAGTAGAAAGATTATTTTACTCAAAATTAATTACAGATGTTTGGAAACAACAACAAAATATGCATTATCCATTAAAGTATAAAATTATTTCAACCTCAGAATGCCTAAATATCAGACGATTAATGAAAAGTGTGATGATATTATACCACATTTTAGTCTTTCATCTTGATGTGTCTCCAATCTTCCTGACAGAGTGCGAGAGAGAGAAAAGCAACATCGCTAGCTAGCCTTCAGGGAGACAACTCCCACCTCCTTGATATTATGGACTATTCTCATGCAGGACAGACTGTACCATGTCAGACAGTGAAGACTACGCTGGAAGTTTTAGCCCTAATGAGGAAAAAACCTGCCACTGTCCCCTGTGAGGCATTTCTGGTAACAACAGAAAAATTGTTTGATGGAGGAGTCATTAAATCTCTACATGTCATCACCTGTTTTCACTTCTCTACATACTACCTCTCTCTTTCTCTCTACCTCCCAACAACTGTCTTCCACTAGCGCACACCCACCCGCCACATCCTCCCCTCCCCTCCATGCCGTGTTCTCTGTGGGCTGTGAACAGTGGTGTCATGGGCAAAGCACCACACAAGACCTTTTCCAGGTAATTGAGTCTTCTAGCTCACACCACTAATTTGTGAAGCTCAGCTCTCCCCAGCAGTTACCCGAGAGAAAAAAGAAAAGAAAAAAATGAAAAGGAGAAAATAACTGGCCTGAGTACAATATGGTAATTGGTTTCTTTTAGGTGATCAGATCAGAAAAAGGTCATTGTTCGTTTTGAAATATTCTGAGGATAGCATCCGTGTTGTTACTAAAACTATCACAGCATAACACGTAGTTACCGTGGTCTTTCTTTAAACCTAGCTTTCTTTAAATCTTTAGTGGAATCACAGATGGTTATGGAATATATATAAGCACATTGATAATGTCCCTTACTTTAAATTGAGATGGGGTGGTAAGGAAGCACTGGTTACAGTAAATGAGTATGGAGGGTCATTTATTGAAAATGTAAGAATACAATATAATTAGTTAACTCTATGTGTGTGTGTATATATGTATGTTTATATATATATATATATATATATATATATATATATATATATATATATATATATATATATATATATATATATATATATATATTGTTCAACATTTTGAACAAAAAGCTGATAAAGTCACGTTTTTGTGAAAGAATGTATCCAGATGAGATTCAGAGTGATGATCAAACACAGATGGAGTAGATCGAGTCCATCAGCACCCCTAATGTCCTGTGGCTCGTCCTGGCTCCACATTTCATTCACTTACATTAGGCAGTTTTGATTTTTATGATGTTTAATGTTGATGATCACGTTATTTTTCATATGCATGTGATTACATGCGACAGCTTGTTTTACTGCATCTTACTCGGGTGTGTTTTGATCAGGAGATTCAGTACTCATTCAGAGGATGCGTAATAGCGCCCCCTAGCGTCTGACAGTTCCGTGTTTGACAGGGAAAGAGTTAATGTGAATGTGATTTTTTATTTTATTTTTATTTTTATTTTTTATTGTTTTGAATAAAGGGTTTGTAAACAGCAAAAGACTTTGGGCCAGATTTACTAACGCTTGTGTCAACGCAAACCATTTTTCGTGGTAAAAAAAAAATTGTGCATGGAAAGTGTGGACACGGGGAGGAAAGAGTTGTTCTGGCAACCTGGGGAAAATGACAGTGGGCGGAATCACAGAGACCAAAACAAAAACAGACATTCAGATACGGAACACACATTTCAAAGTAAAATAACTGGCTGTAGCATTGTTTTGAACGTAGTGTGTTTCCGAAGTATCTGCAAACATATGCTATTTTTATGCTTTAGTAGAGTCAAAATATTACATATAGCAACTTTAAAGGCACTCAATGCCTTTAAGTTGCAGCGCTAATTTCTTCCACACACACCCATGGCTTATTCCGAGGGGCGGGATAAACTTTCGGGTTGTCTTTCAAATTACATCTGCACACGATAGGATAGCGCTACAACCAACCAGAGCACAGAAGACGGTGAAGCAGAGCTAGTTGATAGATTAAACTTTTGCCATATCCTTTTGCCATATCCTTTTTATCACCTTTTGCCAGATGTTTGCATTGCACAACATCAGGAAAATCAGACCATTCCTTACGGAGCATGCAACAGAGCTTCTTGTCCAAGCCCTGGTCATTTCTAGACTTGACTATTGCAATGCGCTTCTTGCTGGACTTCCATCTTGTGCAATCAAACCGCTGCAAATGATCCAGAACGCTGCGGCACGTCTTGTATTCAATGAGCCCAAAATGGCTCATGTCAAACCTCTGTTCATCTCTCTGCATTGGCTACCACTCACTGCCCGGATCAAATTCATAGCTCTGACTCTTGCTTATGGATCTTCCACAAGCTCAGCACCCGCATTCTTCGACTCACTCCTACGAGTCTACACCCCCACCAGAAGCCGTCGATCAGCTAATGAGCGAAGGCTTGTGGTACTATCACAGAGAGGCATGAAATCCCTCTCTCGAACTTTTTCTTTCATTGTTCCTGGTTGGTGGAACGATCTTCCGTCCTCCATACGCACGACAGAATCATTCGCTTCACTCAAAAAACTCATCTCTTCCATGAGCACTTAATCTTACTTAAAAAATAAACCTTTTCCTCCTCTATTTCTCTTTTCTTCTCTTTTCTGGTTTTTGCTACTCTGAGCAGTATACAAATCTTGGTATTTGGGGCACTTTTTGTGTTTCTTTGCCTCTTCTTGACGGATCGATTCCTGTTCTCCTGAGTTGTAAGTCACTTTGGATAAAAGCGTCTGCTAAATGCATAAATGTAAATATAAATATCCGGGCGGCAAAACTCTGAACACATCTTTCCTTTTGCCGTTCTTTGATCTTGAAGCTTAACTCCAAGTGTTCCAGAGTCGCGGCCAAAGCCGATTCGAAAGACCATTGTTCGCCAGCTTCCGTGTTTTTAAGTAGCACGCAGAACTGCGACAACTCTGCCGTCATTATGTTAAGCCCGCCCACCAACTCTATACATGATCTGATTGGCCTGACCAGAGTTTGGTTTTTCAAGATCGTAAGCCAACGGAGAGTTGCTAGACGCCCTGGCTGCATTTGGCTCATCAAATGACATTTGCTGCCGCTAAGACATGTCTAGATTTCTAGGCTACTTCTCATGTGTATGCCGGATACAGTTGTTGTCAGCTTGTGTAGTGTGTGACCCCGCTTGGATCATTTACGTAGTGTAAACACCCCAACGAATTCAAGAATTTAGATTCTAGAAGAAGTCATGTAGTTTGAAAAGCACGGTGATCTGCTCACGTTTAAAGTCCATGTAGTCTGAACAAGCATTAGTAAGCAAATAAATCCATGTGATCTCATTAGTAATCATAGAAGAGATAACCCATGCGCACTAATGTAATGACAGCATCTAAAAATGTAAGCATTATACCCATGCGTCTGTATAAGTGACTTTTGAGACCATTTAAGTTCATTGAATATATTCATGGAATCATGACATTTTTTATTGTATTTCCTCTATGAGATTAAATAATTTAGTGGTAGGGTGACAGCGATAGCCGTGTGTATTCCTGATGTATCAATATGCTGTCTATGACACCTCTCCACAAAATCAGTTACCTTCAATTATATAGTTCAGAAGTCATTAAACACAAATGTGTAACTGCCGAATGTCACATTTGACCAATCAGAATCAGGTTTCCTAGAGAGCTATGTAATAAGGACACGTCACTGTTCTAATTACGTCGGAGTGAAATATCATGCTGTTATTTCTTAATTTTATCACTGTATGTCTGACTCTGTAATCAGTCTAATGACCCCATGAGTCCTGCCTCATGTCTCTGGAAAGCTTCTCGCTGCTCCTGAGCTTCTGATGAACTCAGGGGTCGACATCTGACTCACTGGAGGACGCCGTCCCAATCAGCTGCCGTGAACCTTCGGAGAGATGAAGGTCTCCTCCTTCTGTCTTTCCTGCAGTTTGTGCTGACAAAAATCGGCCTGAGATTCACAATGTGAAAGTGGGTATGTTCCTAAACCACAGGCCTTACTTTACAGTTGGCGTGCAATGGATGATGTGATGCATATTCGAGTGAAGCAATTTCTTGGAAAAGAAAAAATGCAGGGCAGACTTTTTGCCCATGGGGAATGATGGTTGTTGTTTGCTATTGGTCGATCTCATGTGAGTTGACAGGTTGCCCCGCCCTCGTGCTCGTAAACACTGCAAGAGGGGATGCTATTTTGGACAATGATTCATAGGGCACGTGATAAATATTGATGTGCATGGATGAATAAAAAAAAAAAAAGAATTGTCAATTTTGATTCCATGATACCATTTAAGGTATCATATTACCTTTTTTTAATCAATCAGAATTTTTGGTTGCACCAATGAAATTAATGGTTTTTAATGGTTAGCTTAAGAGTCTTACGAGGTTCTAAAAGCCTAAATATAAAAAGCAGAATTTGTATGAGAGAGAGAGAGAGAGAGAGAGAGAGAGAGAGAGAGAGAGAGAGAGAGAGAGAGAGAGAGAGAGAGAGAGAGAGAGAAGAGAGAGAGAGAGAGAGAGAGAGAGAGAGAGAGAGAGAGAGAGAGCAATTAGACTTATTGTGAGAAAGTGCAAGAGTATATGAAATAGTACAGATCACTATGAGATTCTCGCCCAGAGAGTGACTGAAAGTTTAATTTCGCTCTCTGATCAGGGATGAGTTATTTCATCTTTTGAAGCTCACTCTCCCCAATTCACACCATAGCAGTGAGAAGCACCTATTCAGTTACAGTGCAATAACAATGCCAAGCCAAGTGTGAACTGCATCATGGGTAAGTGGGTAAAGAGCTATTTCAGCCCTCTGTGTTAGTGACACTTCAGCCAAAGCTCCATCACATCAGTCAGAGCTGAGATAATGAAGTCTGAAGGGGAAGGATGGAAGCGATGCTGGCTTTTAGTTCTGAAGCAGAAACCAAGTGCCTTCATCATGGGCCGTATTCACATTCTCTGCCTTGCGCTCGCTTTTGCTCTCTTTCTTTTTCTCTGACAGTCTGTCTATTTGCTGATCAGTTGTCGTTTGCTGTAAGAAGCTACGAAGAGTTGATGTCAGAGATTTTGTAAGTTCTTCATGTAAAAAAGTGAGATAGAACAGGTCATCGTTGTGCGTTACAAACCGACTGTCAGAATATTATATTTAGAGCTTCTGGATGGAGAATTATGAAAAAAAAGAGAAAAAAAACTTCATTAAAGGATTAGTTCACTCTAAAATAAAAATCGTTTACTCACCCCCATGCCATCCAAAATGTTTGTGTCTTTCTTTCTTTGGTCGAAAAGAAATTAAGGTTTTTGAGGAAAACATTCCAGGACTTTTTTTCCATATAGTAGATTTCAACAGGGACCAACAAGGAACAAATTGCAGCTTCAAAAGAAATAAGGGTCCTATCTAGCGAAACGTCATGTCCCCCTCAGTTGGGATCGTGTAAATCTATCTATCTATCTATCTATCTATCTATCTATCTATCTATCTATCTATCTATCTATCTATCTATCTATCTATCTATCTATCTATCTATCTATCTATCTATCTATCTGTCTGTCTCTCTGTCTCTCTGTCTCTCTGTCTCTCTGTCTCTCTGTCATGTATTGATGATTGCTTTTACAAGTTGAGCCATACAGGATGGTGTGTGCTGTTCTGAGTTGTTGGTTGGCAGAGTTGAAGAACTAGTTTCAAACAGCCTTGAACTGTAAGCCTAGCTATTCTAAATACTGGATGAGAGATATTGCCTCATGTCTGCATTTGTTCTTGCTATTATGTTTAAGAATTTATTCTTCAAACCACTGAAGTTTAAAACCATGATTTTGCCTTTAGGCACAGAAGTGAAATCCATTTTGATAGCTGACAGATTGACCGGTGAATAGGTGGAGAGGAAGACAATATGGCAGAGAGACAAAGATTTTCCATATTTTCTTAACTCTAAATAAATATATCATGACCATCGCTAGTGAGACAACAGCTCCCTCAGAACAGGAAATCAGACAGACTTGAAAGTAAACAGTGCCACCTCTGGTAATCTTTGGTACTGCGTGCGGTTTGTGTAAATCCAACCCCCCCACCCCCACACATATGGGTCCTTAATTAAGAAAAAAAAAAGCCCCACAAAATAAGTTTATATAATCAATGACATCATATAAAAACTGGGTGTATAAACACTATTGAAGATAAGAGAAAGGATGCTTCAACAAGCACAATGCAACGCTGGAGAAATGTGTGAAATTACACATTCTGCAAGTGAGATTGCATCAGGGATTAAAAACAGATTTTCGATTTGGACAAACGTAGATTTTGCAGCCACACATATAATTAACGTCCAACGAGTGTAAATAAGAATGCAATTATAAAATTAACAAGGCAGTAAGGTCTTTTTTCCCGAGAGCTCATTTGTGTTTGTATGTCTGTGTGTTTGTGTGTGTGTGTGTGTGTGTGTGTTTTTGTAGTAAACTCTGGCACAAGCCGCAAATAAACACAATTATATTATACAGTTAATAGTTTAAGCAACACTAACACAGAAGAAGGCATAAGTACCAACAGTACAGTAAGTGGTGCTAATTGGTCTGTATGTCAGACAGTTTCAACACTTTTCTCTTAGTTAGTCCCATGTATTTACTTTGAGATTAAGAGGCCACGGTTAATAAGACATTCTCACTGAAATGCAGAGATCAGCATGAGAGAGTCATGCAGACATTCAGGCTCATCTCATCTTGTGCTTCCTCTGCTTTTTCGGTATATGGTAAAATATTAATAGGATGATAATTTCCTTACCCTCATATGCATGTGCATAGAAGTGTCTCTATCAAATAATTTATTAGAGTCACACTGCAGAGGACACACACACACACACACACACACACAATATGCAATATATACAGTCTCATTTCTCTCTCTCTCTCTCTCTCTCTCTCTCTCTCTCTCTCTCTCTCTCTCTCTCTCTCTCTCTCTCTCTCTCTCTCTCTCTCTCTCTCTCTCTCTCTCTCTCTCTCTCTCTCTCTCTCTCTCTCTCTCTCTCTCTGGATAATAACTATGGCTGTGGGGTTTGAAATGATCCTTTAAACTGAGAGCCATCAGCAGTTTAGAACACATGAATACATTCTTTAATGCAGGCAGTAATAAAGTAGCACAGTCTGTACAGTCTGTACCAAACCTCATTTGCTTTACTTCATGACATGAAAAAGAAAGTTGGCAGGATATTCTTAACATTTTTCAATTTTATTCATTAATACAAGTTGGGGAGTAACTCATTAAACTAACTTGACCACATTTTCTCAGTAGATTGATCTGTACAACTTCCTGTTATCACGTCCTATTATCAGTGTTAATACATTTGTTGCCCTTGACCACAAAACCAGTCATAAGGTTAAAATTGTTTTTAAATTGAGATTTACACATGATCTGTATGCTGAATAAATACGCTTTCCATTTATGTAAGGTTTGTATGACAATATTGGCCGTGATATTTGGAAATCTGTATCTGAGGTTGCACAAATCTAAATATTGAGAAAATCACCTTTAAAGTTGCCCAGATGAAGTCCTTAGCAATGCCAATTTACTACTAATAATAATTTTTTTATATAGATTTACAGTAGGAAATATGCAACATATCATAATGGAACATGATCTTTACTTAATATCCTAATGATTTTTTGGCATAAATGAAAAAGGGTTAATTTGACCAATACAATGTATTATTGGCCACAAATATACCAATGCAAATCAGTTCTAGTTTTGTGGTCCAGGGTCATTTTTCTGATACATTTCACTAAACGTATTTGGGATTCTTGGATGAATCGAATGTATGAATAGAAATCAAATTTATTTGAAACATCGTAGCCTTTTTGTTGTCGATTTTTTAGGCATTGTATTGTGGTGCCTCATAACTCTGAAACAGAATTCCTTTGGAGATATTGCTTGTATAAGTCTTTGCCTGACTGGACAACAAAGCCTTAGGTTTCAGACACAGTCAAAATATATCTTCCCCAGCTCTACCCGCAACCATGAGTGCTAAATTAGCTTGCAGCACTAACATTGGCTGATGTATTGGCTATAAATGCAGTGCCCTTTGGAGTAGTTGAGTTATCTGGCATATTGTTTTACCCTCGTAGCTAACCAGCACTTAAATGTTTGTCTTCTATCCGGCCGCTCTTCCATACGGGTCAGCAGATGGATTCCCAAGCCAAGATGTTCTAGCCTTAGAGTATTCTGGGCAGCCGCATTATGCAGTGATGCTGTCAGGGGTTACTGGAAAGTGTGATTTTTACTTTTAGACATCCTCAAGATAACTTGTTAGAGTTACAAAATGTGTGAGAATGCAAATGTGTAAAACAGTCCACATTTATAATCCAATGAATTTGAATTCACTGCTTTTTAAATATAGTAACTATTTGATTGTGCAAACAAGGGCTGTTAAAATAGAGATTAAATCTCTCTCTCTCTCTCTCTCTCTCTCTCTCTCTCTCTCTCTCTCTCTCTCTCTCTCTCTCTCTCTCTCTCTCTCTCTCTCTCTCTCTCTCTCTCTTTCTCTCTCTCTCTCTCTCTCTCTCTGTCATATTTAAATATGCTTTGAAATGCTCTGCTGAAATGTTCAGTTTGACTGTTGAAGCGAAACTCACTTTCCTCTATTGAGTTTGCTTTGTGTGATGTGATGTACCGGTGAAAGTTTATTTAATTCTAATTGGTTGCTTTTCATAGCTTAGGAATTGTATTAACAGTGTTGGGGCTAACGCAATACAAGTTATGTAATCAGATTACTTTTTTATCAAGTAACTAGTAAAGTAATTTTATTCATAAAGCAACAAACAAAAACGCGCTGAACCAAAGTGCGATAACATCTGATTTACTTTTTCTAATAAGTAACACAAATGATTTTGTTTTCCCATTTATTGACTGACAGCTCTCCTGTTCCCATGTTGAGAGAGATTGAGTACCCTGTATAAAAAATTAAATAAAAGCATGTTAAGACATATGTTTAACATTGCTGTAAGTTAGAGCTTAATGTAATTAAAGTTTAAATTAAAGCTTCCGTGTTAAAAAAAAAAAACATACAAAAATATTACATTAATAGGTCGTGTCATGTAAACATGATGGGTATTGTAGTTGTAGACTAAATGTGAGCATGCATTTGCTCATCTCACTTCCATTCAGTATTTCTCAAAATGAATAAAAACAATAAAATGCAAACTCAGAATTTTTTTCAAACCTGCAATAAGTGAATAACCCATCTTAACACAAATATACTTTATGTATTTACTCTAACTTTATTAACTAGTGTATTAGTTGCTGCTGACATTCAATGATCTAATGAATGAATAATACTTATAAACAAAAATTAATCCAAAAATCATAATCAAACAAACTGTTTTTCTATTGCTGAAGTAAGAGTGTTTCTTCTGTCCTCTTCTGCAGTACAGAATGGCTGACCAGCTGAACGTTTTTATTTTATTTTATTTCATTATGTATTAGCGCAAAAGTAATGTAACTCTTTCCATAAAAAGTAATGATAAGACATTAGAATTATGGTCCTTCATTAATAAGTAACTATGCAGGACTAATGGGTACTACATTAACACTTTAGCTACTACTATTAACTAATATAGAAACAAGCTGAACTAATCAGTAAGTAATATCAAATTTAGGAGATAGTTATGTATAAGGTAATCAATAATTACTTAAAATTTGCCCCATTAATAACTATTAACTACTGACAAATTATAAAGAACAATTACCGTGTCTGAGACTTAATCGATCATTGGTTTTCTCTGAATAAAGTCATAAATTGCATCAATATGATTACTCAAGTGTTACCTAGTCACTATGCAGAAACTGCTAGTGATCAGGACCCTTATTTTGAAAAAAAAAAAAAACTTTATTTTTCATTTAAAATGAATGGTCTAAATCACTAGTAGTCCTTGAAGAGTGCCTAGGTACTTTATTAAATAGAGATGCATCTTATGACTATTAGGAGTGAAGTATGATCTTTAAGAACTGGTGATCTGGATTATTTTTTTAAAAGTGAAAAACACATTTTTCCTAGTTATATATTACAGTGACTAGGCAACACTTGAGTAATTAGTGATGCATTTCATGACCACTTTGAGGGTAAAAAAAGACAATTGCTCACATCTCAGACACGTTAATGTTGTGATATAGTAATTTATTTATTTATTTAATTACCTATTAGTTCTTAGTGGTGCCAATCTCATTCAGTAATTATTGATTACCTAATAAGGACCTATAATCTCATATTTAGGACTATAATTTACTGATTAGTTAAGCTTGTTTCTATATTAATTAATAGTAGCAGCTGCATTAATGTAGCTTACTACTTACTACTAGCATTAATGTAGCTTACTACTTACTTACTACTACTAATTAATGTAGTTCTACTTATTAGTCTTGCATTACTTCCTCTATTATTCTAAAGTGTTACCAAAGTAACTAACACAATTAGTTACTTTTTTAGAGACTACTATACAAGATGACATACAACATAGAGAATTTGGTCTAAAGAGATAATGATAGGAAATTCTTTATTGTAGATAGTTCTGACTGGGCAAATTTTGAGATACTGTACACCAAGCTGATGGGTGGCCATCGGGTAACGTCGGGGCGTTTTTGAGGGTCGGCCGGCGTAGTTTTTTTTCAGTGTTGGCTCTGTTTTGATGTTGTCTGTTTTTTGGCCCATTCAACATATACAATCGGTGTCAGGCCGTTGGTAAAAGAGAGATGTCTCTGATTGACTGTTCACTTTAACTCTTTCCCCGCCTAACATGGAATTTTCCGTTATTTGTGAGAAACGCTTCCAAGCCAAAAACGGAATTTTCCGGGTTTCCATGTTTTCACTGTCAGACGGTAGGGGGCGCTATTACACATCTTCTGAAGGAGTACTGAATCCCCTGATCACAACACAGGTGAGGAAGATGCAGTAAAACAAGCAATAACGTAATCATATGTATATTAAAAATAACGTGATCATCATCATTAAACAGCAAATTAATCAAAACTGATTAATACCTAATAAATACCAAAAAAATACCTAATGTTAGTGAATGAAATGTGGAGCCAGGATGAGCTACAGGACATTAGGGGTGTTGATGGACTCGATCTACTCCATCTGTGTTTAATCATCATTCTGAATCTGATCTGGATACATTCTTGCACAAAAACATGATTTTCACAGCTTTTTGTTCAAAATGTTGCGTTTTTATCAAACGTATCCTTATTCAAGTGTTGATAAAAAAGAAATGCATGAAACTAGAATAAACCTTTTTTTGAGAAGAGGATCAGCTCTTTATTTTGATATATTGCATGCTCAGATATTCATTAAGCAAAATATTATATGAGTTATTATTACATTTTTGTGAAAATTTTAAAAATCCCAGGTGGTGGCTGGCAACTTTTTTTTTTAAACGCTGGCGGGAAAAGAGTTAACAAATGAGTCACGAGAATAAGAGCTAAAGTGTGTAAGGGACTGTACATTAAGGGATATTTGTGAGATCATAGGGACTTAAGCTGGAAACTTTTCACAATGGAGTCTAGGAGAAACAATTGAAATATTATGTAGATTAATGACAGAAAAATGCCTTGACATTGTACTCTCCAGGAGGAGAAGCAAGAACTGCCCCACCCCCACCCCACCCCACCTCCCTCCACCCTCTGTCGTGTGTTTCTAGGGTTGATTTACTCATTATGGGCTCTTTCTCCTTCATTCCGGTGTCATTGCGCACAGATTAGATGGGTTTCGGATTGGACATCATATATCAGCAAGTCAATCCATCAAGGAGGAATTTTTTTATTTATTTTTTAAGTGACTTGCTACTGCCATCTGTTGAAGTCTTTTGTGTCCTATGAGGCTTTACACACTTTAATTTTTTTTTCTCTCAGATACGGTAAGAAGTATAAGTATACTGTACATTTCAGTTCACGCATTCTCTGGTAAATCGAACACAGGACCTTGGCATTGCTAGAAATGTTTTTGTTGCTTCTTAGACATTTTTTTTTTTCAATCCTCAACACAATTGGGTCAGATAATTTGAGACCAAGGACTACAAAAATGACTGAATGGATTTTTCATTTTCATTCCCTTTCCTTAGACAGCAAGGCCACCAAACTAGAAAGGCAGTTGCATCTTGGCTATGCTGCTACTTATTGAAATTTAATATATACTTTACAATGGCCTAATGGTCCTCATGAAGCTTCAAAATTACGCTAAAGCGTCACACAAGAATCACACTATTGGGGCGCTATTTTAAGGATCTGAGCGAATGGTCTGAAGCGTATGGCGAAGGTAAAGTACGAATCCACTTTTGCTAGTTTAATGACGGAAAAAACTAGTCTCTTAATGAGCCGTGGTTGAGTTTTGGGCATAACATGCAATAAACCAATCAGTCTCATCTCCCATTCCCTTTAAAAGCATGTTGTGAAACTGGGAGTATGAAGACAGAACATAACAAGGTTGTAAAACTTGTTGAATTTCTCTAATAGCCTAAAATTATGATTCTTCCATTATCTTGCTCTCGGTCATGCTCAATGTGGATCTTTGCCATCCCTGTACCTGGCCTGCTGATTATTATAGTATTTTGTTGAAGGGTCATGTCATCTTCCCCAGAGTTTGGCTCAAACACTAAATGAAGCCCACTCCCACTAAAGCAAAATATATTTTGACAATTCAAAAACCTTAAACTCTCCCAATTCAGCTTGAAGGTTTTTATATTTCCCTGCACACGTTTGGAATGATCGGCAGCCTTGATCTGCGAGTGATTGTGAAGGCTTGTTGGAGGCGAAGGTTTTTATTTATTTTTTATTTATTTTTTTTCATTCTCCAAATTTTCATCTGGGGCCGCTACACTGAAAGTGTAGTATATATCGGCATTCAAAAACAGGTCAATGTAATCTGAAATGCATGGCTGAACTGCTGTTCTACTGTAGATAGGAACTGACCAGTCAAAAGTGATTCAGAATTCACGATTTTACGGTCAATGATTGCTTCATGTCAAAACGTCTTAATTCTTGCCCTGCTTATTGAATGCAGGTTCGTTTTTGTTATTTTCTTTTGCTAGCCCATTTTTAAACCTTTTTTTTTTTTTACTTCCATTGACAGTCAGAAATATGAATGTGTCTGTCTGAGTCTTAGTCGTCACTCTTTTCTCCCTCTCTCTCTCTTCCTTAACCTCAGCACATGTGAAATATAAACGAAAGTGGGACACTATAGCTCAAGGAAACTTAAGGTAAATAATTTTATTCGTTTAGTCATTTTCTCCTCTCTTCTTCGATCCGTCTGGCTGCCTCTGCGGCTCTCAGGCAGATGAAGAGAAGTTCCCGGCAAAGAGTGTGGACATGTACATAACCTATTCTGCACAGGCTGAATTTAAAGATTACCAATGCTGAGGAAATACATCATGTTACACCAGAGGAAATATTTGATTAAATTTGCCTAGAAATGGATTCAGTTGTGCTTCACAAATGGAAGCAAGGGCACTCGACAGGGATTTGATAAATGAGTTCCTTTCGCCTCGAAAGAAGAAAGATTCCTGGTGAGTTTACAAATGTGGGAAACTGCAGTGTGATGTCAGAATATGATCTTTGTCACTTATTTCTGCGGTTTGCCACATGCTGCATCTTACTCACAGTGCTCTAACGGACTCAAATGTTTTGAGGTTTTTCCTTTTTTAGGTTAAGTTAGAATATTCGTTTTCTATAGATTTTCATACATGCGTGTATATCTGTCTACCAAACTATGCATTTAAGCATAACACTTTCATTGTAAAAATGATATCAATGTAAGTCAGGGCAACTTATGTTTTTACATTAATTTGACTCATCAAAATAAGTTAAGCAAAAAAACGTATTAAGCAAAAAATAAGTTAAACACAATTTTTACTTTTTTTATTATTATATTCAACTCCACATTTTAAGTCAGTTAAATATAACTTTAGTTGAAATGACTACAACCAAGACGATTAGACTCATACCTAAAGCTGCAGTCTGTAGTTTTTCCTCTTTGTCGCCATCTCTGTTGTTATCCGAGTTCAACACCTCGGTACGGATGAATTCAATGTTTTGAGCCAGTGTGGATACTGTCTTTCGGAATCACAGAGTAAGTAACATCCACTTAGTTCTGACCAACTAAGGGAGAAAAAGAATTGCAATAAATCACGATGATTAAATCTAACGATCGCTTATCATATCATGCCAAACTGTGCAAATCATACTGTGCTTGTTAATGTTAAAATCTGCATTGCGTGACTACATTTAATGTGTATTAGGGCTACCTGTAGTTCAGTTTCCATTTCTGTGCAGTCTACTTTCTAATTGTCATATGCCAACACATTAATGTGATGTAGAGGTGAACTGCTCCCCCTTAATAGCTAGCACAAAACAATAGATATTTACCATAATGCACAGCAAAACGAGAGAGGTACAACAAAGACAACTTCATTACTCTATGAATTAACTGAACAAGTGTGCTTCTGTTATATAATTTACCCTTAATGTCTTACCTGTCCAGCAGAAAAAAGCCGTCTCAGCGTCCGTTGTGAACCCCTTCTAAACACGAGTTCATGCCACCTTTCAAAAGCCCTTTTATCCTTGTTTTCGCATGGGCCCGGCTGAAGTCTCTTTTTTTCTGTAACCACTCCAAAAGTCTGAAGTATTTTGCCTTTTTGCAATGGGTGAAGCTCCAGTTGTCACAGGTGATTGTTGTTTGAACCTTTCTGGATCCGCCATCAGATTGATAAGTTTAAAGGGATACTTCCCCGCTTTTTTCAAGTATGGTGACATAAAATAAAACGTGGAGCTTTTCTAAGCGGATTAAAAAGGAGAACTATAATGTAAGGCGGAATAGCACTTCTGGGAGTACTTCGACTCGGCGCAGTAAAAAGTCCAGGCTGAAACATCCTCCCTCACATCTCACCCTCCCCATTGACAAAAATGAGAGAGGGAGGGTGAGATGTGAGGGAGGATGTTTCAGCCGGGACTTTTTACTGCGCCGAGTCGAAGTACTCTCAGAAGGGCCTGGTCGCTTCTAACTTGATCTCTGTTTGGTACCATAGTGAATAAACTGGGATTAGTGGGGTAAGCTAAACGCTATCAAAATGTCACCGCGCGTCAGAGAGATTAAGTGCACACACTGAGATGAGAGAGGTTTTTATCAGCTTGTCTTAGTTAAGGGAATAACATAGTTTAATATGAAAAAGCAGTGGAGTATACCTTTAATTATATCAAGTGCTGTGAGAAAAGGCAATAAATCCTCACACGCGATAGCTTACTGGCCGGGACACCTTTATGTGTACAGATGTGACGTAATGATGCAAAGTTGTGTGTGAATTTCCTGTGGAAATCCACCAGTAACACCCCAATTAAAAACATTCCAAGCTTACCATTGTAAATCGAGCTAAGGTAAGCAGATAGTTTTGAACAAGTAAGTTTTGGTTATATGCTTGATCAAACATTTATTTTGGATCATTTTTACCCCAAAAAGTCAGTTTTGTACTGTACAACATATGGGCTGAAGACTTTTTGGCTGGCATTAAGAAACTGAAATACAGCTGAAATGTCAGCTGGGCCCTCAAACGGTAACATTCTAAAGTCTGTAGGGTGTTTGATTGCTGGGAATCTTTTTTTCCTTCAGGCTTCATTATCTCAGCTCTGACTGATGCAATGAGCTTTGGCTGCCGTGTCACTAGCACAAAGCACTGAAATGACACTGTAACCACTTACCCATGATGCAGTTCACACTAGCAATGACACTGTTATTGTCACTCAGAGTGAATAGATTCTTATCTGGTTGTTCATAATGGGCAGAGAGAGATGACACATTAAACAACTTGTTGCACATAACAAAATTGGATTCAGGCTCCTTACAGCAAAAAAACCCAAACGGAGAATAACGCATTATATTTGATAATTGAAGATAGTCCAGAATTTAGTTTCAATTCAAATCTGTTCCTTTTCAACAAACATACATTATATTGGGTACCCTTCCAAATTTTGCAATCACTTCCATGGCCTCAGGTGTATAACATCAAGCCTACAAACATTTGTGAAAGAATGGGTCAATTCAAGCATTGTACCGTAACAGGTTGCCACCTGTGCAATAAGGTCATTTCTGAAATGTCCTCACTACTAAATAGTCCATGTTCAACTCTCAGTGGTATAATAACAAAGTGGAAACATTTGAGATCAACCGCAACATAAAGTCACAGAGCGGGGTCAGTGCAAGCTGAAGTGCACAGTGTGCAGAATTCATCAACTTTCAGCAGTCATTAGCTACAGACCTGCAAACTTCATGTAGCCTTCAGAGAGATTCATGGAATTGGTTTCCATGGCCGAGCAGCTGCATCCAAACCTTGCATCACCAAGTGCGATGCAAAGCATCAGATGCAGTGGTGTAAAGTACGCCGCCACTGGACTCTAGAGCAGCGGAGACGTGTTCTCCGGAGTGACAAATCCCGCTTCTCTATCTGGGAATCCGATGGACGAGTCTCGGTTTGGCAGTTGCCAGAAGAACGGTACTTGTTTGACTGCAATGTGTCAGGTGTAAAGTTTGGTGGAGGGGGGGGGGTTATGGTGTAGGGTTGTTGTTGTTTTTTTAGGATTTGGGCATGGCTTGGTCAGTGCTTGACCTCACAAATGCGCTTCTAGAAGAATGGTCAAAAATTCCCATAAACACACTCCTAAACTTTGTGGAAAGCCTTCTCAGAGAGTTGAAGCTGTTATAGCTGCAAATGGTGGGCCAACTCCATATTAAACCCTACGGATTAAGAATGGGATGTCATTAAAGTTCAAGTGCATGTAAAGGCAGACATCCCAAACCTTTGGCAATATAGTGTATATACGATACATTACAACAACTATGGGTGGGATGTTCATGTCAGACCTGTGTTGTCCATATGAGCTCTACATATCAATGAGTTGTTTCATATGTGCTACCCGTTAGGCCGCAGATCAGACGAGATGGTTCTGATATAATATATGCTCATTATTCTTGTTTTTTGCCCAATCCAAACTAGTACAGAACCTGTTGAACCACTGCAGTCAAAGACAGAGTACACACAAAGGTATTTATTCTGCATTCACAGTATGTTAGATAACAAAAACAAATGAAAAAGAGCAGGTTTAGTTGAGGTGCATGATAGTAGAGTCTTTGAGATTCAGAATGAGGAGACAGCAGAATGATCAATCAACATGCACTTTTTTGAGGAGATGTGACTTGAGGTGTATGGTTATTTTTTATTATTTTTTTTGGGGGGGAACAGTCATGTGGTTTGAGTGGCAGGAGCGCTCACGGCTTATCTCTCGCTTTGAACTCTTGCTTATTTATTCTGAAACATAAGCGTCAACTTGGTGAGTCATTGCTGTGCTTCCTTATGCGGAAAAACAGCGGTAATTGATCGTTACCACGCGTGAATCCGACATTCACTGAAGGTTTTAGCTACAGTCCCCTTTCAGTTCCCGCCGAGTAAAATGCTTCTTGCAGCCTCTGAAATACTCAATGACCTTTCCAAAGCCTGTCAATTACAGGAAACCAATTAACATATTGTACTCAGTCCAGTTATTTTCTCCTTCTCACTTTCACTCCTTCTTCCCGTTTTTGTCTCTCGGGTTACTGCTGGGGAGACTAGAGCTTCGCAAATTAGTGGTGTGAGCTAGAGGACTCAATTACCTGGAAAAGGTCTCGTCCATGACACTGCTGTTCACAGCCCGGAGAGGAAAGCAGGGAGGGGATCGGGACCGGCACCGGGAGAGAGCGGTTGGGAGAGAGGAAGAAGGAGAAAGATGAAAGGAAGATGGACAGATGGGGGGGTGATAGAGGAAGTGGATGTGTGGGGTGGGTGGGGGGAGAGAAAAGAAAGCAGGTGATTTGAAGTGGAGTGGTGCGGTTTGCTTTGCGGTTGTGCCAAAAATATGAGCGGAACTTATTGGTCGCTGTCCATGGTGCTGAACTGCTTAACAAACCACTGGCTGCTGTCCACGGTGCTGAAACCCTCGTGTCTAGCATGTGCCAATGTCTGCAATGATTAAAGGGCCATCTGCTCCGGGCTGGATGAATTATGACTGAGAGGAAAGTCCCTTCTATAATGTTTGATATGCATAATTGGTTCCATTGTAACTCGTCTCTGCACTTTGGATGATGTTTGCAGTAGATTCCGCTCGCGTGTCGCTCGCTCTGTGTCGGTCCATTAGGTGTTATTTTGAGGATGTGCGAGTTCTTTGTTGGAGCTTACCTTTGACAGTTAATTCATCTTTCTCCCCCTCTCATTTTATTTATTGTCCTCCAGTAGCTGAATTAGTGTTCTCTACTGTCTAGTGTTCTCTCTCCATGTCCCCCATTCACACGTGTCATCCTATATTATTGCAATAATTGTTTCAGCCCTATGAGTGTACCTGGCGCAATAACAGTGTTAATGACCTCTCTGAAATGAGCTGAACCTCTGTGTGCGCATGTTGAGATTATAGTTTTATATGTGAAAATGAATAGGTGCTATTGAGGCTATAAAGAGCTCATCATTCTGCTAAATACAGATGCGTACACAGTGTCAACTGCATAACCTTTGCAAACATATATACTTACAGTCATAAGCTGTGGGGGTTCAAAGAGCTGTGTAATAATTATAATGAACTTTGGATGAAAATTATGAAAACGTTTTTTTTAAACACTCATTCAAACATTGCATTAAAACTCCATATTATACAAGTGAATGGGTGCCGCTAGGATGACGCATGAAAAACAACACGCAGAGATTATGACGTAATCCATACGAGCCCAGTGGATGAATCAATGTTGCCTAATACTGTACACTGTATATACTTACAGTCATGACCTGTGCGGGTTTAAAGAGCTGTGTAATTACAATGAACTGTAGATGGCAACTATGGAAACTCTCTGCATTCAAACTCCATATAATGCAAGTGAATGGGTGCCGCTCGGATGACAAATGAAACGCAACACACAGAGATCGCAACCAGTGGATGGATCAATGTCGTCTAAAGCGACACAATAGGTGTGTGTAAGAAAAATACTAATTTGTTACTTATAAATCACTGCTTCCGGTCTACTGTCACACAGGCGTTCGTGAGGAATGTTGTGACATGACCTTGATATTTCTCATGTGAGCTTCACAGTGTGCTAACGGAAGCAATTATTTCAAAGTTAACACAGAAAACATTCATTCATCCACTGGGATTGTGTGGATTACACTCACGACTGATGCGTGTGGTTTCAACGGCCAGCACCCATTCACTTGCACATATTTTAATACAAATCTTTGTCCGTGTTTATCTGAAAAAAGTATGTTGTGTACGCTGTAGATGGCATGAGGGTGAGTAAATGAGGGAGTTTTTAGTTTGGGGTGAACCAACATTGTTTTCCCATCGCCTCCGTCTTATCGGAAGGACGAAAAATGAGCAAATGAACCACCTTTCACATCCAGTTACTAAATGACTTGGTGTGTTTTAGTAGGCCAGCTCCCTGCAGATCAGTGCAGAGCATGTCCGCCCTCTTCATGCTCTCTGTTCCTCTAAGTGCTTTCCATTCTATGACACTGATCGATGGAGAACAGTCATAAACTCTCCCACTGGAGGAGTTCTTCACTCATAATGGGAAACACCAGGACAGTGTTTTCCTGTCATTTTGTCACACATAAATCTGCCGGTTGTAGACGAGTGTTGCTTCAGCTATGGCCACTTTTGGCCTCGCGGACATATTTTTCACACTCCGACTATTTTATTTAATTTGTCCACTAACAATGTGCAACAGTGGACAGACATGCCTCACGGGATAATTCTGTCATTTTTGTCATTTTGTTGTGAAAGTCATAAACGTTCTCACACCAGTGTCATTTCCATCACATTTCAAAATATGTATTGTGCTTGAAAGTCTTCCGTGATTGGCATTTTATTCCAAAAATGTTTTAAATGCTCTAAAATACTCTTTTGTTCATAGCAATTTTTAATTTGTCCCAAATACACACAGATAAATTATATTTTCTCACATTTTGGGTTTGGCAAAGGTATGTGACAATGAGAAAATATGAAATGCAATATTAAGAAGTTATATTTCCCTTAATATTTTTCAGATTTGTCAAATTTCTTGATTTTCTTGAACATTTACACTGACATGTTTTTTTATTATGTTTTTTACAAAAGCACTTGGTATCTAAAGACACAATTATGTCAGTTAAGAGCATGAGAGTCAATATTAATAATTTAAAATTAATAATCACTGCCCAATTAATGAAGAAACTCTCAGAACTATAGTATGGCTTATACCAGGGGTTTTCAAACTGGGGTCCGGGACCCCCAGGGGTCCTCCAGAAGGTCCTAAGGGGTCCCCAGAAAATTTCAGAGAACAAAAAGACAAAGCAAAAATGGATAAAGTCTGCCGAATATTCTGTTTAATTTCTAAAAGTGTTTTCAAACAACATAATTGACAACATGTACTTATTTCCACTGAGCCATCTGGGGCGGCAGTGGCTCAGTGGTTCATGTAGGTAGTCTTCAAACCAGAAGGTTGGTGGTTCAATCCCCGGTTCCACCTGACCAAGTGTCGAAGTGTCCATGAGCAAGACACCTA
The DNA here is from genome assembly GCF_024679245.1 of Pseudorasbora parva. Classification (NCBI taxonomy): domain Eukaryota; kingdom Metazoa; phylum Chordata; class Actinopteri; order Cypriniformes; family Gobionidae; genus Pseudorasbora; species Pseudorasbora parva. Next base: position 34,223,558 of record NC_090192.1, on the reverse strand, counting down.
ACCCCAGCTGCTCCTGACGAGCTGGATGGCGCCTTACATGGCTGACATCGCCGTCGGTGTATGAATGGGTGAATGTGAGGCAAAAATGTAAAGTCGTAAGAAGGACAAGAAGTCCTTTCTTGTCGTAAGCATAGAATATTTTCTTTCTAGCGAGTCCCCTTTATCTTGCTTCGCTGGGGTTGTAAGGCAGTATTCTTAATGCTGTACATGAGATACTTACATACATCCATTGTCAAAGTTGAAATCAAATTACTTTTAGTTGAAACATTGTTCTTCAGGTTTATACATACAACATTAAGTATAGCCAATTTATTAGGTTTAAAATCAATATTTTGCTATTTAAATTGCCACAGAATTTATCTGAAATTTTAAATGTTTCTTCATAAAAATAGATGGAATTTAGGATGGGGGTCCCTCATAAGTTTCATCGTATTTGGGGGTCCTTGGCATCATAAAGTTTGAAAACCCCTGGCTTATACTGTTAAAGTAACATTTTTGACGCTGTTTAAGTTAAATAGAGAAAAGAAAAAAAAAGGTTATTGAGGAAAATTATTGAGAAATATTGAAATAAGTAATGATATAAAACAAAAAATGGATAATGCACAAGTCATTTTCTCAATATTTCCCATCCGTACACCAGAGCTGCACTCTTCGCTCCTGAAGGGGCTCACTGTTGTATTTTAATCTGCAGCCAATTTTTTGTCATAAAGGAGAAAAACTATTTAACAGCCAAATATTTCAGGATACAGAGTCAAAATGTTCGTCTTCTGAAGAAGGATTGTTTTATGGTGGTTTAAAACAACTTCATTTTATGTTTATTTTTTATTTTTTTAGAGTTGTGCTCACATTTTACACACGTGTGTGTGTGTGGTCCTGGTGTTCCCTAAATATTGGCGACCACATGTCCCCACAATTATATTAATACCAGTACATTTTGACATTGTAAGGACATTTTTGGTCCCCATAAGGAAAATAGCAAATCAGCCCACATCCACAAGAAGCCAGAGCTTTCCCTATCTGATCTTTTTGTTCCCTCATTCTAAACAAAATTCTATAAACAGCGTCATCTCTAGATATATCGGTGCATACACACGAAACCACTGAAACCGTCTCAAAATGATGTATTATACATGCCACACCAGTATGTGGCACTGTAATTCTGCCACAGAGACGCACTAAAACTGGAAAAGAAGACTTTGAGCATGCGTGAGACCTGGCGTGGAACATCAATGTTTCGTAATATACACGGATTGGCTGAACACACGAAAACGCAAGAGTGTTGTTTCCTTATGTATCCACTCTGAGAACTGGTTTAAAAAAATAACAGTTTCAGGCTCCAAAAATGCCAGATGTGTCTGGGCGAAACACCGTTGCCATATGCATTTTTATTTATACAGCTAAATGTTTCTCTCTGTACGGGGCCTAAATTATGTTTTTGTTTTTTTTATGTAAAAATGGAGAACGTTTTCTGTGATGGTTAGAGGTTATTGTCTGGCTATCACCAGAACAAGCTCAATCTTTTAAGACTGAACATTAGTCTGGGGAGTCTGCACTGTATTTTTGCATAAGAGGCATGATCAATGGACATAGTTCAAGATCAGACCAACGATCCATCGCTTGTCTTTCCGTCCTTGTGTTAAACCCACCAATAGCGAACCTGGTGGACAAACCGGTTTGTGATTGGTCTCTGTAAACTTGTAACAGAAGCAGGATAGAAATATGTAGAGGTTTCCAGCCTGAGCTGCAGGGCGAAATCAAATCACCGGAAGATTGGGCTGTGTTATAAGTCCTCATAGCATATAAAAACTGTGTGTGTGTATGTG
>NC_090192.1:34066735-34219235 GCF_024679245.1 Pseudorasbora parva | reverse complement strand
TACTTTGGGCAGCCGCTGGTAAACTGTGTTCAATGCCCAAAGCACCACACTGGGTTCTGTTTTAACCAGCCAGATGAAAAAGAAAACCCTGATTCTGACACAACATGCCAGCAGAGCAGAACTTCTACATAAACAACAGATTAAAACATGAGCCACTGAGTTCTGAATTCTTACTTCAGATGCAGATTCAGCTGACTAAATGTGTAGAATTTACTGTGTGTGTAAATATATATTTTCAAATATATTATAATAAAATGCAACTGCTTTGGTAGTTATAGTGATAGTATAGTATTATATTTTAGGAGTCACATAAATTCTTACGTCAGGGGTTTTGTCAGTGTAATTAAAAAGAGCCCACCCAAACTCATTGCTCATTAAATATTCTTAATCATTATCAGATGGCGGTCCAGATGGTCTGTGGCGGAGTTCATTTTGCCAGGTCATTTTTACAGATGTGCTTTCACATATAAATCATTCATGTTATCATGGAGAAAAGAAAACCAATGATGACGTTTATCTTAATCATTTTGATTTCGCTACATGATTGAAGCTGAGAGCTGACAGCCGTCTGTATCCTCCAGATGTACAGAAACAAATACGCGAGTATAAACCTTCACTGTTAACATCTTTTAAAGTACAAGACGGAGCTGTACAGAACAGACTTCCTTTTTCCTCCCTGTCCCGAAAAGCTGCTCTTTGGGGTTTGCAAGGTTTTCATCTTGACAGCTGAAGAGAAAAACACACCTCAGTTTAAGACAGAGAGACATAAAATAAAAAACATAGGCAAAGCCTGAGAAAGGAATCTAAGTGATGCAGTGAAAGAATAGGGCGGAATGGAGTTTGCAGTCATTGACATCTATTTCTCTCCCTCGTATGTCCTCAAACATCCATCCATTAATCACCTCCACCGATGAACACTTTTCTACCACGCTCCGATTTCTCTTTCACCTGCCCGCAAATTTCTGTTTGCAGTTCCAGTGTGTGGCCTCCGTGAGAGGAGTCTGGGGAGTCATGTATCACTTCTGCTAACACCATTCAAGGCTGTTTCAGGAGACAAACAAGGATGATGGGGAAACGCCACAGAGACCTGCTCATGATACATGGCTCTCCAGCTCCACTTTACAAAGATACATTAGCTCTGTCCAGATGGACGATGTCAGTATTCAAAGAGGATGGCAAGTTAAAGGTGAAGTGTGTCCTTTTCGTCATAATACCCAGTACACACTCACCTAAAGGATTATTATTAAAAACCTGTTCAATTTCGCAATATTGAAATGATCTTATTAACCAACCACATGGTAGTTGCTTCAATGCATTTAGGGATGTGCTGGTCAAGACAATCTCCTAAACTCCAAACTGAATGTCAGAATAGGAAAGAAAGGTGATTTAAGCAATTTTGAGCATGGCATTGTTGTTGGTGCCAGACGGGCCGGTCTGAGTATTTCACAATCTGCTCAGTTACTGGGATTTTCACGCACAACCATTTCTAGGGTTTACAAAGAATGGTGTGAAAAGGGAGAAACATCCAGTATGCGGCAGTCCTGAGGGTGAAAATGCCTTGTTGATGCTAGAGGTCAGAGGAGAATGGGCCGACTGATTCAAGCTGATAGAAGAGCAACTTTGACTGAAATAACCACTCGTTACAACCGAGGTATGCAGCAAAGCATTTGTGAAGCCACAACACACACAACCTTGAGGCGGATGGGCTACAACAGCAGAAGGCCCCACCGGGTACCACTCATCTCCACTACAAATAGGAAAAAGAGGCTACAATTTGCACGAGCTCACCAAAATTTGACAGTTTAAGACTGGAAAAATGTTGCCTGGTCTGATGAGTCTAAAATTTATGTTTAGACAATCAGATTGTAGAGTCAGAATTTGGCAAAAACAGAATGAGAACATGGATCCATCATGCCTTGTTACCACTGTGCAGGCTGGTGGTGGTGGTGTAATGGTGTGGGGGATGTTTTCTTTGCACACTTTAGGCCCCTTAGTGCCAATTGTGAATCATTTAAATGCCACGGCCTACCTGAGCATTGTTTCTGACCATGTCCATCCGATTATGACCACCATGTATCAATCCTCTGATGGCTACTTCTAGCAGGATAATGCACCATGTCACAAAGCTCGAATCATTTCAAATTGGTTTCTTGAACATGACAATGAGTTCACTGTACTAAAATGGCCCCCACAGTCACCAGATCTCAACCCAGTAGAGCATCTTTGGGATGTGGTGGAACGGGAGCTTTGTACCCTGGATGTTCATCTCACAAATCACCATCAACTGCAAGAAGCTATTCTATCGATATGGGCCAACAATTCATTCTAATCCTAAACGGAGAGATTGTTAGTACATGCATTAACCTTTACTATTTCTCTCAGAAATGATGATTGTGTTACTCTGTGTGTCCTTAAATTATTTTTTACAACATCTGCAACGGTCGCTTCTTGTACTTCTTCCGTGTGTGCAGTCGAGTTCTGCGTTAGTAATGCGTCATTCATGAATGATTCGTTCTTTTTAAACTAGTCGTAAGGGTATGACCCTGGAACAACGAGTTGTCTCAGAGAGCGTTTTGTTCATTTTGTGTTGACTGTGCATGCGCTACAGGCCATCGGTTCTTTTCAGGATGTTCTGCACTCAGTCTGTGGAGCTGTGAGAACGAATGACTGGGACCCGAAGACTTGAGAGGTGAACTAATCAATTCTGTTTTCGGGACTGCACACATTGCTTATAGGGCTGTCACGGCCCAGATCAGACACTGATGACGGAACTAACGACTCAAACCGAAGACAGGAGAGGTGTACTAATCTTTCCTGGGAACAGACGTGATTAAATGTGTATTGACAAAAGAAAGAATGACTGGGATTCGGAGCTGAGGTGAACTCTGCATAGCCAGAAGACCCAGCTGAGCAATTAATGAATCATTTCTTAAAGTTTGGCCTTGGCTGCACTGGCTTATAATTTATTTTTATTCCAAATGTGATCAACGTTTGCATAAGTACATGATGTGTTGGGGAATTTAACGTGACATTTTAATCATATTCTGCTAAAATGAACGAAATGATTTGAAAAGATTTGTTTATTCTGCTGAACGAGATTCAAAGATCTGAGTCCGTGAAATGATCCGAACTTCCCACTACTATGTGTCGCTCAACATACGTCACTTACTCCGTTGCTCTGATTGGTTGTAGGTCTATCCAATTCAGGTCTTTCCTGGTTCGTTTGAAACACGCCCCAATATTCACAGCCCAATGGAGAGTATTAGACTCATATTCTGGCTAGAATTGAGTATGACCACACCAGGCCATACTACATGTAGTAAATATGACAGTAAACATGTCAATGATTTTGTCACAAAGGTTTTGCGAGGGAACCAAAGGTATTACGAGTGGACAAAGTTTCTTGTTGGAATGCAAAATGTTTGTGAGAGAACGCAAAAGCATTTCAATATATTTTTTCTTGCATCTATTTTTTCTTCAAATTACCATGTCTCTTTAGGGGCTCCGTATGAAACAAATGAGAAATGATTGACTCTTTTATTTCGAAGATCAAGAGCAGACCATTAACTTTCAATTTTAGTCCATGCAGTTAAAAAATGGTATTTACATTGCATTTGTGCCTCTAGAGGTGGATACATTACACACTTCTCCTTTAATTTACAATTTCCAGTGAAATTAGTAACAAAGTAACTATGAATGCAATACATTAAGGACTCAAACTTCTCCACAGTTGCATATTCTGTCCTGTTAAGCCCCTTCATCACCATCATTTATTTAAGACCATCCAGGAAATTGTCCGTGACAGCTTATATTGGAAAAACAGCGTGTTGATGAAGAGAAGTTTGCATCAGCATTATAAGGAAAATAGCTGGATTCTGTATGACTCAAGACTGAATCAAGTGTCTTGATTAATTGCTTATTGGAAACACTCTCTCATCACCATGCAGTACAACCTATCACACACCTCATGGAGATGCGGTACCCAAGGTGCAGTGCCCTCTCATCTGAATCATCATTACAAAAAGTAAAACTGCACCATAGTTACATTGCTGTGTAAAGGCTTGTTTTCTCTCATCATTATGAGGCCTGGAATCAAGCCTGGATAGCGGAAACAAACGATCCTGGTATCCAGCAAAAAGCAGTTTTGATCCATGCACTGAGGTCATTCAAAATGGACTGCGTTTGTAGATTTGTGCATGTAGCTTTGAATGTTGTAATGTTAGTTCAGATTTTACATTGGACATCAATGGGCAACCTGTGTCATGTAATGCCGGTAGTAACACACTTGACGAAAGGAGTAACAAAAAAAGTCTTTCCCAGCATTTCTTATAAAAGTTGCCAGCAACCGCCAGCGGTTCTGATAATTTTCCAAAAAAAATAATGGCCCCCAGAATATTTAGTTTGAACATGAAGACCCTCTATTTAAATTAAACAACCTTCCTGCATTCCTTTTTTTATCAATACTTCAGTGTAAGCAACTTGTTGAGGAAAAAGCTGAAAAATCAAGTTGTCACCAAAAACATCTGGATCGGATTTACACTGATAATTAAAAAATTGATTGAGTACATCGAGCCCATCAACAGCCCTAATGTTTGCACAGTCATATAGCTCGTCCTGGGATGACATTTCATTCAGTAACATTATGACGTTTAGGCATTAAGAGTTCCTTTCACTGGAACTTAGGGGCCAAGCCCATGCAACCCTGTAAAAAAAAAAACACACACATCATACTCCCCCCTCCACCAAACTTTACTCTTGGCACAATGCCATCAGGCAAGTACCGTTCTTCTAGCAACCTCCAAATCCAGACTGACAGACAGAGACGCATGATTCATACCTCCAGAGAACACATATCTCCACTGCTCTAGAGTCCAGTGGCGGCGTGCTTTACACCACTGCATCTGACGCGTTGCACACAAAGTTTGGAGGTCTATAGCTATTGACTGCATAAAGTTGGCGACTTCTTCACAGTGTATGCCTCAGCATGCGCTGACCCCACTCTGTGATTTTACGTGGCCTACCACTTTGTGGCTGAGTTGCTGTTGTTCCCAATTGCTTCCACTTTGTTATAATACCACTATTGACCAAGGAATATGTATAAGTGAGTACATTTCATGGACATATTGCACAGGCTGCACAGGTACCTCGTGAACTCACTGAACTCCTGAGAGTGAACCATTCTTTCACAAATGCCTCGGTGCTTGATTTTATACACCTGTGGCCATGGAAGTGATTAGAACACCTGAATTCAATGATTTGGAGGGGTGCCCCAATACTTTTGGCAATATAGTGTATATTTTAAAATATTTCAGCATCAATACTCCAGTCTGAGTACAATGACATGGTCCTCCAGAAATCATTCTAATATGCTGATGTTCTGCTCAAGAAACATAAAACTTTTTCTTTCCTTTTAAAAGCTGATAATAATGTATGTTGTTCGTCTGTACACTATTGTCTGGTTAGTTGCACTTAATTTTTTGCATTTAGCTTTTTTCTCTCAGTTTTTGAGGTCACAACCCACAGGTCGACACTCACCAGTTCATAACAATTACTTAATGTCAAGCAATTAATTATCGGTGAGCGGGTTTGATAAAAAATATACAGGAAAATAATAGGCATCATCTCTGATTGGGCTGAATGAGTTAACCTTTGCCAGTGCAATTCTGACCCCCCGACTGATTGCTTAGAGATTATCCGGAGATCAACAGAAAACAATTCATTAGCTTCCCATAATATTCTTAATTAGACATTTTCTCAACCTAACTGGCAGAGGAATAAAACCGCATAGAAATTGATTCATTACGGAGTAGGCCCTTGATTTATAATTTGATGATTTCAATTACCTTGTCTGATGATGAGAACCTGCTCAGCAGACTCAGTCACAGGTGCTGTTGTCCAACTGGAGATCTAATCGGACGAAGTATGAGGCAGAACACTACAAAGAAATGAGCTAATGCAAGCTTCGTAATGGACTAGGCTTAATTATAATTGCTTTGTTACCGGTTACCCGTTTTTAAAGTATTAGTCTCTGTTATCATTCGTATGGGTTGTGTTAAGAAATGAACACTTTTGATATCAAATTTGATTGGTCTAGGATTATGTAAGTGAACTGTATATTAACTAACAGGCTTTTGTGGATGATACGAATCTATGGCAGCTGTGTTGTCAACTGGATGAAACTGCATGTAAAGTGATTCATTATAGATCTGCGTCTTAATTAATGCGTTTGACATTCAAATCAGGTATTTTGATTTGGAATTCTCAAACACCATCACTGCAATGGAAATCTTTCATTAAGTTGCTCAAATAACACATTCCAACACCCATGGGTATTCAAACGCTTCTGAAGTGAGCATTACATACAGCAGTTCTGGATGGAAACTACTTTATGATTTCCCTTTAAGGCTGAAGTGTGAAAATGATGCGCTAAATTCTGCACACCATGGATGGATGGATGGATGGATGGAACAACAGACAAAATGAATGGATAGAACGTCAGACAGACAAATAGATAGCTAGATGGATGGATGGATTAACGGAACTACAGATGGACAGATGGATGGTCGTTCTATCTGTCTGTCTGTCTGTCTGTCTGTCATTCCATCCATGCATCCATCCATCATGTATTCGTCCATCTGTCGTTCCATCCATCCATCCATCCATCCATCCATTATCTATCTGTCTGTCTGTCTGTCTGTCATTTCATCCATACATCCATACATCCATCCAATCTGTCTGTCTCTCTGTCTGTCTGTCTGTCATTTCATCCATGCATCCATCCATCCATTATCCATCCATCCATCCATCCATCCATCCAATCTGTCTGTCTGTCTGTCATTCTATCTAGCAAGCAAGATGGTCGCTGACTTGCCTTAAAGGCATTCTGGTCATCTGTCATTCAGTTTCTCTCACACTCTAGTACGGTATATAATATAAGCTATATAAACAGGGCCGTGCACAGGGGATGGCCCGGTGGCTAGAGCTGCTGCCCCTTTGCCCTCATCGGCTGAGGTGCCCCTCTTGCCCCTTTCCCTCCCTCATCCCCAGAGGATTCCCATTAAAGCGTTCCGTTCCGCTAAAAATCCACTAATCTGTTCCGTGTTTTCCCGCTCTCCCCGCAGCACACTCAAAGTCTGTAGAAGTGCCCGCTTTCTGTGGAGACGGCAGTTCCAGAATGTCATCCCATTAACAGGTAGATTACAAACTACAATCGACATTACAGACCGTGGTTGATCCGCTGAATTAGTCATTTGGTAGTTTGTTTGTTTCAACATTGCAAACATGGGTTTAAAGCTCTAGCATGCCAGTGGGTATATCATCATATAGTAGACTACTGTAGAATATTTAGCAGAAAGTTGTTTTCAGCGTAAAATATGTTCTAATTATAATCAATTCAAGAGTCAATCCTAGTATCAAGAGTTAATACTAGTATCCATTGCATACGTCATATTTGTTATTTTATTAAGACCATGTTAATATACAATTAAAAAAGAAAATAAAGGCTATTATAAATACAAATGAGTATTATAGAGTACAATGGGGCTGAAAGCACACCTTAAGAAAAATGTGTTTTAAAAAAAAAAAATCATGTCTAAGTTCATGTACTTGTGCAAAAAATATCTAGCAAAGTTTGCAGTATTTTCTGTTTATTTTGATTAATACTATATTTAATTACTGTGAATAATTAATATTATATAAATCAGTAAATAAATATTAAAATGTTAATATAAAAACATTTTAAAAATACAGAAACAATTTTAATAAAGATTCTGAAAGCACTAAATGAGATTCCATTATACTTTAATTCAGTTTTACAGTAGTAACAACTCGATATATTTTTATTATATTTATCATATTTTTATTATAAATATGATGATTATCTCTTTTTGATATCTACCATCTAAATAACCATGTCATATCAACAAGTGCTAAAGTCATTTAAATTTTTTACATTTTATGCATTTGGCAGACGCGACTTACATTGCATCCGAGGTACACATTTTACATTATTGTCAGTTCTTGCTTTCCCACGGGAATCGAACCCATGCCTTGGCTTTGCTAGCGCCATGCTCTACTGGTTAAGCTACAGGAAAGCCACAGTTTATTATAATATTAATAAATATAAAGTCAATTTATTATAATATTAAATATGCCTTTTACTCCCCAAATTATTCTGTTAAACTGCTGCTTTAATCACCTTGAACAAAACTGAAAATCATGAACAAGACCTTTGTCTCAAAATGTATTCAATAATTTTAGTGATTCTACAACACAAAAAAATACAAATAAAACTAACTATGAGAACAAATTAGCACAGAATTAACTTTTTGGAAGCATAATTACAACAACATACTAAATCCTAACAATTGTATTTGCAATATGATTTTAAAAGGTTGTTTAATCATTCTCTATATTAAGATGATACTCAACCCCCTAAGTGCCGACTTTTTTGGTTTGGGCCACTGCCCCTCAAAATGTGTGTGCACGGTCCTGTATATAAATATATCATAAAATGATGAATTAATAACATTTAGGATGAAGCTGCTGAAGTGTACAGCTTACCTGCTGAATGACTCACCGGATTCAGTCGGTGTGGTTTCCCCGGTGATGTGGTGAGAAGTCCTGCAGCTCACAGTCGTGTAGACAGGCAAATGTCTTTGGAGAGAAGAGGGCAGTGGGATGAACTGGCCTGTGAACGGTGGCAGTCATTTGGGTTGAGAGGGTCAGGATGGAAAACAGACGGGGAAGAGTCATTATGTTACGCCTCATTTCTGCTGATGGGCAACAAGAAAAAGGTGACAGAACTGTTGAGGTAAAAAAATAAAATAACTCAGGAAGTCATTTTAAACTCGATTTGGTAACATTTCCTCTAACAGGCCATTTGGCGGTGAGAAATCGAGGTTTTTAACGGCGCTGAATCATATGCTATTAGCAGACATGGCAGAGCCTTCAGGGGATAAATCCTGTATCCTAAAGGATTACCACTTCCTCTCTTTAAGTTCAAGTCGGTCATGCTATTGGGAACACCATGAAAATGAGTTCCACAGATAATATCCCCTAAATTAGTGCCGGGAGCTTTCTTTCTTTCTTTCTTTCTTTCTTTCTTTCTTTCTTTCTTTCTTTCTTTCTTTCTTTCTTTCTTTCTTTCTTTCTTTCTTTCTTTCTTTCTTTCTCTCTCTCTCTCTCTCTCTCTCTCTCTCTCTCTCTCTCTCTCTCTCTCTCTCTCTCTCTCTCTCTCTCTCTCTCTCTCTCTCTCTCTCTCTCTCTCTCTCTCTCTCTCTCTCTCTCTCTCTCTCTCTCTCTCTCTCTCTTTTCCAAATGCACGGTTACATTACCTGTATTTTCTGAATAGCCTGCAGGTTTCATGGCCAAAAAGTCACTTCGGTCAATAGCTTTTTGTCGTATAATTGTCAGTGCCGTTGCATATGCCAATGAGGGTGGTACTTTTTTTTTCTTCATTGTTATGATTTAAGCTATATGTGCCCTGTGGAGCCCATTACTGTTAATGATGTATAGCTGACTCACTGTAACAAAAAAAAAAAAAAAAAAAAGACTTAATGGGTAAAACTGGGTAATGACTAATTTCAAAGCTCCCCTATGGACATGAATTATCATGAAATATATAGAACTGAGGCACGTATAATATGGGTCATAAGGGGAATTATTTAAGGCATAATCTACTTACATGGATCAAACTTGAAACACAGATGGAATTATGCAGTTTAGCGCACACTTTTTTATGCCGTAGCCTGACAAGCCAGACTCACATCAAGATGTTTGGTCTGAAAACTCACCATTGAGAGGGCTCAATCCGAGGGGCGGGGAGGATAGCGCTTCAACCAACCAGAGCAACGTGAAGTGGAGCTCGTTGACAGATTGAACTTTTGCTGCGTCCAGTCGGCAAAACACATCTTCCCTTTTTAAGAATGACTTCAGTGCCGTTCTTTTCTCAGAGAAAAGCTTAACTCCAAGTCTTCCAGAGTCGCGGTCAAAGCTGATTCGAAAGCACAACTCTGCCGTCATTATGTTAAGCCACGCCCACCGACTCTATACACGATGTGATTGGCCAGACAAGAGTTTGGTTTTTACAGCTCAGAAGTGTATTGAGAGTTGGTACACGACACTCGCGGCAGATTAGATTTGCTGCCGTTAGGGTGCGTCTAGATTTCTAGACTACTTATGCTGTATATTTTGTAATGAATTGGCTGCCAAATGATCAGTCACTGTTTAAAGCTTTATAGAGTATAATGGGGCTTACTTTTTTTTGAAAACACTGTAAAAGCTTTACTGCGCATAAATTGTCCTCACTTTAAATGATCTCACAAAAATATTTTACTAAATGTCTTGTAACTACCTGAATTAATCGTGAAATGCAGTAGAAATGAATAGAAATTAACTATTACTATATGTCTAAACAATATGTATAAATACTCATTTGGGTAGTTTATTAACCATTTACTTACACTTTTTAAATGATCTTATTCATATGAACCACTGACAACTCCTAGAAATTATGAATTAATATGAAAATACAATACTTAAGCACATTAGAGATATACATATAACTAAAGAATATCTACAAACTACTTATTCATGTCTATTAATGCTTTATAAATGTTGAATTAACCATTTAATAATGCTTAACTAATGATTCATCTCATGCAGTTTTTATAAAGTGAAAATAGTCATTACATACATTAAAATAGATAACATGCTGGCAACACTTTCTATGAAGCTCATAATGAATCACAGCCTCATTTATACTTATTTATAAGTAAATATTACTATTCTATAAATATATTTATAAAGACACATCAAGACTGATACTTACTTATAATTTGTATAATTACTTAAGTGATGTATTTACTTTTTCAGTGTGCCAGCTCATAATCCATTATACACTGATTTATAAGCATTAATTAGTCATTCGTTTAATTAGTCAGATTTATTTATTTCAAATAAGTGATGTAAAGAAATCATGAAGATGTGTTCATTATGTATTTGAAATTGTTTAATATTGTAAATGTATCTACTGAACAATATTGGCTGAAATTACATAATGGGTAAAAAAAAAAAAAATACTAGCAAAACGCTGCATAATTGTATAATTATAATGTCATAAAAAATTTTTACAGTCTATGTGTCACGTTACACACAAAGGAAAAGGTGCGAGGACTCAAGTGCAGGAAGAAGTGATAATTTATTTACAAAAATAAACAGAAACAGAAAACAAAACCCACGAGGGGGCAAAATACATAATCAAAAACCATGAACTGAAGACATACCACACAGGGAACCGGGAGACGATGACGAGACATATACAAGGATCCAACACAGACTGACAAACACAAGGAGCTTATAAGGGGAAGAAATCAAGAGGGAACAGGTGGGAGAAATCAACACTAATCAGATAACAAGGGGGAGGGATCAGACAATGACAGGAGCACATGCTAGACATGACAAAACCCACATGTGCACACAAGACAGGACAGGCATGTGACACTATGGTTACAACACACCCCACCTGTGCGACTGAGATTCAGAAGAAGTGGAAGAGGGAATTATACAGACTCGTCTATATACGTTTGACGTATCGCTCTCTACAAAGTCAGACACAAAACGGTAAAGAATATGATTAGCCTTTTGCTTGATTATGTTATCTAATAGCTAATAATTGTCATGGCTGTGTTATGGCAGAAAGATGAAGACTATATACTCCAAGTTTATTTTACACATCAAGTGCAGACAGTGTAAACACACTGTATCATAATGGTGACCGGACAAGAGGAACTTACATAAAAGCGTAATTCATGGAAAACCACTGGACAAAATGAATTAATAACCAAGGTTAACCATAGTGACAGAAAAAAATATGATAAAACTAAGAAAAGGCGCATATAACATATATGAAAACATAACACAAAAACTGACAGACAGACATGTGACAATAATGTGTTGCTAATGTTACACAAACCATGTTCCTCTTCGCCATGTCAGCCTGCCTTCTAAAAATCAGCATCCTTAGAAACGTCAGTAGAGAAAGGCATAGTTTATAATAACATCATAATATACATCATATACATAATCCACCTGCTATAAATGTACCTGAATTTAAACAGAAAAATATACCGGTATAACCTGACTTCTCTTGAGACTCCCCTGCTTCAGAGAATAGTTAATGATATGCTAAAGCCCGCCCACATGTTGACGTGATTGGTTACAAAGTAGTTTGTGATGCAAGAAACACAGGCGATTTCAGACTGAGATTTTGAGACTGTCTTTGGTTCACTGCAGTTTAAAGGAAAACATTCTGCAATGGTGTTGACTGATTTGTTTTAAAGCATTAAAAACACCATATAGACCTATAAACGACATTAAAAGCTTGATTTTCATCACAGGGGTCTTTAACCTAAATACACTTTAACACTGATGAAGGAAAGTGTTTTATTGTGTTTAAATGACCACACACATACTGTAGTCAGATAATTAAACATATTCGGTGTAAAAACCAGCGAACATTTAACAACTTTAATAAATAAATAAACACAAAACGAAAGTAAAAACGGCAGCCTTCTCACGTACGACTGCTGCACACACACAATAAAACCTAGACCAAACAAAAACATAAAGTGCAGGCCCGGTCCTCCTCTCTCGTCCTTCACTGTCTCCGCTCCTCCTTTAATGCATCCGAGCTCCTCCGCTCCATTCTCACGGCCCTTCTGCCTTCACTGCTTGCCGCATAAACATGCTTAGTGTTTGCGCTTGGTTGTCTCAAACCACAAAGTACAATACTTTCTGTACTGACACTGATTTTTATTTTTCTGTTGCAGAAATTTTGGTGCATCCTTGACACTTCAAATTGTTTGTAAAGGATATGTTGGTAAAACTTTAGTATGGGGAACACTATTTAGTTAACACTATTTAGTTAACACTATTAACCACAACTTTTGCCTCAATTCATTTCCAAATTACTGAGAGTAGTTAGTACGGTAGGTTTTGTAGCGTAGGGTAGGATTAAGGGATGTCAAATAAGGGACTAATATATGCGTTATAAGTACTAAAAAACAGCCAATATTCTATGAATATGCATGCTAATAATTATGCGTTGTTAAACTTTCGGGATGCGCACACATCATGGATGCAGAAAACCTGATCACCTCGGCTTGAGAATTACAAGGCTGCGGTGCACAATATAGCCTAGTTAGATTAAAAAAGATTAGTTTATATTGATTAGATGTTATTTTCAAAATGTTATTAGAACAGCTTGTCACCCAGTGATAAGCACTGTTATTCAAAGAAATTGACGTTAATAGGATACGTCTTATAGATCCGTTTGCCATAGCACCTTGTCAATGTTTAAAATGATGAAATGAAATGGCCAAGCATCCAGCGGCCAGAGATATATAATTACCGGATCGACACTTTAAGTGTATAGACCTATTTAGTGTTTGCAAACGGCGATGACTCTCACAATTCTTAGAAGGATATTGTGATATACTTATTTTTCTGTCTTTTTTCCAAAGAATTGCAAGTTATAAAGTCCGAAACTGAGAGATATAAATACGCAAATGCAAAGAATTGTTAATTAAAATGTGATATGCTTAAAATGATCTGTTTAAAAGGTTTAAATATTATTTCATACTGTAACTGTTATGTATTTATGTTCCCTATGAACTGCATATGTGAATATTATGTAGATTTACTGTTTACATCAAATGTGTGCTTTTATAGTAGACTAATCATTGCATGTTTCATCAGTCCAGTCTGTGGCTTGCAACATAAACATTTAGCTTCAAAGAATGTCTTCAATCATGGAATTCTATAAAAAATATAAAGACTCTTTGCATGAAGAGTATTTTTTGCATTCCGATGCTGACATACAAAAGCACAACAAAACATTCTGTGGACTTTTCCCATTTTTCTCCAATTGTTATTCTATTTTTATGCGGTCACTATGCGCATGCAGCTGTACGTGACGTAACTGTGACGTCTGCTCCAAATGGGTCTAAGCAAACGGTTAAAGGGTTACTTCAGCGATTTAGCATTAAAGGGTTAGTTCACTCAAAAATTTATAATATAAATGTTATAATTTATATAAATTTATATCATTAATGACTCACCCTAATGTCATTCCATACCCGTAAGACCTCCGCTCATCTTCAGAACACAGTTTAAGATATGTTATATTTAGTCCAAGAGCATATGGAAGTGTATGCACACTATACTGTCCATGTCCAGGTAATAAAAACATCATCAAAGTAGTCCATCGGTGACATCAGTTGGTTAGTTAGAATCTCTTGAAGCATCGAAAATACATTTTGGTCCAAAAATCACAAAAACTACGACTTTATTCAGAATTGTCTTCTCTTCCGTGTTTGTTTTCAATCCTCAAATAAAGATTCAAACGGTTATGAATCAGCGGATTGATTCATGATTCAGATCGTCAAAGTCACGTGATTTCAGCAGTTTGACACGTGATCCGAATCATGAATCAATCCGCTGATTCATGAGCGTTTGAATCTTTATTTTATAAAATAAAATATATTTGATAAAAATAAATGCAGCCTTGGTGAACATAACACACACGCACATGCACACGTGTTGTGGGGACTCTCCATAGACTTAATGCTTTTCATACTCACAGTAAAAAAACATTGTTGGTTTAACTTAAAAAAGTAAGTAACATGGTTACCCTAAAATTTTGAGTTTATTGAAATAAAATTGATACGATACGATAATGGAAATTGGTTTAATAAATAGAAACCCAAAATATGATTGTATCTGAACCACATAAAAAAAAAGAAAAAAAAAGAAAAAGAAAAAAAAAGATAAATCATACAAATAGCACAATGTGGCATGTTTCACAGGGTCATCACAAAAAAAAAACACACAATTACCCAAAATACTTACAAAATCTTTTAATAATATTGGTCACACGTTATTTTAAGGTTCAGTTATTAAATATTAACTAGCTGCTTATTAGCATGCATATTAATATGATATTGGCTGTTTATTAGAACTTATAAAGCACATATTAATGCCTTATTCTGCATGACCTTAATCCTGCCCAATACTTAACTTAAATGCTACAAAAACTGCAGTAAATTAGGGGTTTATTGAGGCAAACATCATAGTTAATAGTGAATGTGTTTCCCATACTAATGTGTGACCATAATATTTGAATAAAAGTTGTCGATTATCAAAAATGTACATTGTATTAACTTAAATTTTTAACTGAAAATGTTAAGGCAACCAGGTAACATTTATATATATATATATATATATATATATATATATATATATATATATATATATATATATATATATATATATATATATATATATATATATATATATATATATACACACACACACACGCACACTCGCACACAAACAAAAACAAAAGAGCCTTTTAGCCTCATTACCCTAGATTTTATCAATGACACCAAAATGATCAGAGGATGATACTCTAATGATACCTCATTTCTGTGGCAGAGACTATTACAAATAACCTGATTTTACAACTGTGGACTGTAGACTTTGCAAAGTAAACAGAATAAAAGATTAAACCAAATTGCGTCTTCATAAGAAAAGGGTTCTCTTTGTTTGAGGGTCTATTGAGCAGGATATTCATTGTGTCTGGATATTTTCCGCTCTTTCTGACAGGCCTGAAAGGATTATGGATGCGATCATGGTTCGGACTGTTTCTCTAACATTTGTCATTCAGTTATCAAACTGCCAATTCTCTTCTTCAGAGAGGGGTGGAGGGTGAGAGGATGGGGGGTTCGAAATGAACGTGAGCCAACGGAGAGATTTATACTAATCCAAATCTTGGATTGATGTTCATAGAATATCACGACCGTGTGTGTGTGTGTGTGTGTGTGTGTGTGTGTGTGTGTGTGTGTGTGTGTGTGTGTGTGTGTGTGTGTGTGTGTGTGTGTGTGTGTGTGGAGTGTGAGTCATTCTCTTTAGATTAGGATATTCAGTGTGTATTCAAGGACCATTTCTTGGCGTGTCACAATCCAAAATCAGCAATTAATTGCCAGAAAATACCACCCTCGAGCTGTATAGTACATCTGTCATATTCTTCATGAGATCTTTTTGGAAGTGTCAGTATGTGAATATTAAACACCTAATCTCAATCCAGCGTGATATTTTTCTAAATATCCACTGGACATTAATTTGACATCGCAGCTCCTTAAATATTAGAATTAACTAGAAGTCTGGCTGCATGTTTAGGTGCAAGAAACTGTTCAGAATGCATCATGTTTTTTGCCTCTCAGTATTAATCTCGATGACAATCTATTGATGAAATCTAAGGAGCTTTGACGTCAGATATTTATCATTGTTTGCGCAAGCAATACTAGTTCATCTCTGCGGGTTTGAAAAGCAAAAGGCTCCACATTAAGACATGAAATGGACCAAGACCAGCTGCAGCTACAGCCGGTCCTGCTAATTAATAATGGTTTATATCAGTACCATGAGACTCCGTTTGGAAGTTGAAAACGGGGGAAAAAGGAGAATAATGAATTAAGTTCCTTTTAACTGTTTTAGTCCCTTTTAAACAAACACACACGCAGATCTCCCACATTAAATCTGATAATAACGGAAAACAATTCATAGGTAGCATACGCTTTCTGCTGGCTTATTGCCTGTGATGTTGTTTGTGTCCTGCTAAGCATTTCTTCAGATCTTCGGTTGGAACATTAAAGTCCTTTACGTACTTTCCAAAACATAAACCAGCATATGAAACACAGTGTTTTAATCTGGTCTACTGTATTCCGTATTAGCATGGCTTTGATTTCTCTCCCTCGATTCAGTCACATTGAAGGTCATTTGAAAACTCTTTGATGCACAGCTACTTCAGTCTTGTAATCGGATGTAAAAACAGATGTAGCCCTCCTCATTATTTTTAATAAAACGAAAAACAAACCAGAAGAAGAAAACCATGCGGCAGAGGTATATAAACAAAACCGCAGTAATTAAAAAAGAAGAAGTGGAAAATAAATCAATAGAAAAAGTTTTCACGTATTAGTCAGACACCGAACTTCAAGATTGCACATACACGGATTGTTCATATGCAAATTTGAAAGTAATGATGGCACAAGAGCGGAGGAATTTCTTCCGGTATATGAGCCATTTGGATAATTCATCAAAGTATCGAATAACAAAACCATTAGATGCAGCACATGGCCGTCACGCAGCCATATGTATCTTATCAGATTCATGCATGACGCATTTGATGTGCACACTTTCATGGACGGAATGATTATGATGGTCATTACATGAATGGAGACATCTGTTTTTCTATCATTTAATTTTAGAAATTGCACGTATATGTATACAGTATAATTGTTAGTATGATTTTGGCATATCAGTTTATTGAACATAAGTGATGTAATATGAAGGTTTGCAGCTTATTTTCAGCTCTAGTTAGAGAATAAACTCTTACATTGTTTTACACACTCTCACTAGCTTATTTAATTTGTTCAATATTGTTTAGGGCTACAGTATGCTATACAGACTCCTTTTTCTGAAACGTGAATATGTCCATCACATTTCTAGCTGTGGCATGAAATATGTATGTTGATGTGTAATGCTGTTTAATGTTGGGTGACCTCGTTAGCTTACATGAGTGTGAGAGCAATGCTTCTTGTTTTGATCCAGATTCTGTACTATGAGGGTTTAGATCATATCTTGAAGACAGGTCTTTTTCTGTTGATTTAGGCAAGTTCTCTTCATCTTCTGCTCCTTTTATTGTTGGAGTTCTTCAGGGCTCTATTCTGGGGCCGATATTATTAGGAAGCACAATGTTTCATTTCATTGTTATGCTGATGAGACACAGCTGTACTTGCTGTTAAAAGCTGGTGATTCCATTTGGTAATTGTTCTGGGACATTAAGGGCCAGCTTTACTAATCAGGGCTTTGTGCTGGTGCAAGCTGTTTGTAAATCTGGCCCTAAATCTCATCCAACTTAAAGGTCCAGTATGTAGAATTGACTAGGTGATGTAGAGCTAGTGGTCAAAATAGGTACTGCAGTCCAAATTCAAAATATTGGATTTTCTAAATATTGGCTCATGCAGGTTACCAGCTTAAGGACATGCAACAGGAGCGAGCGCAATTTCTGGTTCATGCATACTGAGCTTTTTACACTGTTAAAGACTTCCCATCCTAAACATGGACAAAGTAAAAAATAAAAAATAAAAGTTAAGACGTTTGATGCTGGATAAGTTTTGGAATGGTTTTCGAGAATGGGTCCATCTGACGTCAGATGAGGCGGGATGTCTTTTTTCGGGTGGTACAGGATCTTCTCCCAGGAAAGGCGTGTAAGTGCGACTCGAACGAAAGAGCAAACGATAGAGAAGCCGGCTCCCGGCTGCACTGCAGTCACAGGACTTAGCGAAATCAACAAAGTCATCAAAGAAGAGTGTGTTTATTTGTCAGGGAAAGACAACCCTCTACAGCTTCCCAAAGAACCCAGCATTAATGGGACAGTGGATAGCGTTGTAGCTCGTGTAATGTTGAAAGATGGAGCGGTTCCAGCGATTAATGTTCACGGTCATATGTTGGAAGCAGGCAGCGAGTAAAACTGCTTCATGTCTTTGTGTTGTTAGCTATCGACCTGTTCATTCAAATGCGCTATTCCATTGTTTTTCTATGTAAACACGCACTAGTCTGACGTGTAAGAACGTTCCGCTTGCTACTGCTAACATGACATTGCATACAATAGTCCATAAACCAAATTAAACAACAAGTAAACACACACAAATGCTGTTACAGTACATACCATTGAAATGTCCTGCTGTAGTCATCGTTGCTGCTTCTCCTGTTCAATTTCAGACTCTGATTCTTGATCATATATGCATGGCTAAATCTGATCGATCTCATGGTTTATTTAGGATAACGTTTATTTTTTCTCCATGATTACAGATATCAGATACTCTCAACGGAATAGCTGGACACGCTCGTCATTCTTTAGCTCCATCCACACGATACGCCTCCAGCCGCTCGTTTTTTTCTTTTTTCGGAAAGATCTTTCTTTTATAAATATAATAAAACTAAATACTTTTATGAGATATGAAGGATGCAATACTACTCTATACACTGTAAAAAATATTTGTTGTATTTTGTTGGTTTAACTTAAAAAAGTAAGTAACCTGTTTGCCTTAAAATTTTGAGTTTATTGAAATAAAAAAATTGAGTTGATACAATGAAGGAAATTTGTTTAATAAATAGAAACTCAAAATATTATTGTATCTGAACCACATAAAAAAATTGATAAATCATCAATTAGACATGTTTCACTGCGTCATCAGAAATAAAACACACAAAATTACCCAATATGCTTACAAAATCTTTTAATAATATTTTAATAAAGGTTGTCCAATCTCTAAAAATGTTCATTTTAAGGCAAGTTTTTTACAGTGTAGGTACTCAAGATCGACATGAGATTGTTTCACCCTCCTTTTAATGATCAAGCTCCAACCTATCTTAGAGATCTTCTTCCAGTTCTCTTTTATCTGTCCCTCGCTCCTGTTTAGATAAAAAAAAAATTGTCTATGGAACCAACTACCATTGGACATCAACCTTGCACCTCCCATTACCATTTTTAAATCCAAGTTGACTACTCCTTAGCATTTTAACCTTAGTCTATTTTATGTTTTATTACTTGTTTGGTTTGGTTTTCCTCTATCTTTATTTCACTTTCCTTTGCTCTGTTTCACTTTGGATAGCTTTGCTATGTTTAAATGTGCT
Organism: Pseudorasbora parva; assembly: GCF_024679245.1. Taxonomy (NCBI): domain Eukaryota; kingdom Metazoa; phylum Chordata; class Actinopteri; order Cypriniformes; family Gobionidae; genus Pseudorasbora; species Pseudorasbora parva. The sequence goes on along the minus strand of NC_090192.1, from coordinate 34,199,480 downwards.
GTATAAATACAATGTACTTACTTACTATTTTAGAAGATTCGCAATAATACTCTCTAACTTATTACAGAGAAAACCTAGATTGCCTGAAAATCCCGTTATGGAAATTAGACCTGTGTGAAAAACAAAAACAAAAAAACAATTATATATATAATGTAATTTTCACACTCCAAATATTGAAGGTGTAAATGAAATGTGTCAAGTGCAAAGACTGTTCATGAACATTTTCAATGTTGTGAAAATATTTATTCTGATTATCACAATTAGTTCTTCAGTGATAGTTATGTCATCCCACACCACCACGCTTTCATTTTAATCATTAAACAAACTGTATTTGTGTATGTAAAGAAGTTTATTTGCTGGGAAAAAAGAAAACCGTTTTATTATTTTTACTTGCACATAGGATTCAGAGGAGATACAAATGCCACAGAGTTTTTGGGCGTTAACACGGCTCTTCTATCGCGATGCACTTGCTGCTAAGCTGGAGAAAGATGCAGAATAAAACCTTGTCCTGACAAACTGATCCAGATATAATATAAAATATATCTCGTTCTGCACACTTCCAGCAGCAGCACACACACACACACAGGTGTCCCTGCTGCATAATTCATGTGACTTTCATTCTCACACTGGCCTGGTTTCCTGTGAAGACCGAGCCGCAGAAATTACTCCAGTGTTTCTGATTGCAGAGAGAGCAGACAGAAGGTCTAGGGTTCATTTGTGTTCTGTGGGAGACTAGACAAAAGAACGCCATTTATTTTCTCCTTCTCCTCTTCTGTAGCCTGGCATTTAATGTCGTTTCTGCAGCAAAGTTTTAAAGAAGCACCTGTGTGATTTGAATGCATAAAGAGAAGTGTTATATAACAGTTTAACAGGCAAAAGCTTGTTTTCATTGAAGCATGACGTTTAACCTCAATCCATCTTTTTTAAATTCAGATTCCTAGTGCTGCTAAACATTTTCGGATTTAATTTTTCTATATGCAGTAAACTCACCTATCCATCTCATCCAAAAAGTTTCTAAAAAGCTGGCAACAGGTCATTTTAGGCCCTCAGGTGTATCTCATGTGAATAACTTTTAAGTATTATCTTTATCCACGAAGCACAATTTTGCTAATAGTTGTGCTTTAGGAGGAAAATAATTACACATTATTATTTTGTGGCCCTGAAAAGATCTGACCATGTAATTACAACCAATTAAAATTAAAAATAATAATGAATGACTCATATTGTAGTTAAGCACAACATCCTAATACATTACTAAAGATATAATTCTGCTTCTATATCCTTAGCAACATAGAAGTAAGCTATTGTCTGTGATTCTGTGGGCAATTATGATTCTTTAGCCACTATAGTTTACTATAGTAAACTGAAAGAATAACTAAAAGCAGTAAATGGACAAATATTTTGCGCTACAAACCAGTGTGTTTATGATTAATGATAAGTTAACATAATATTATAACAAATAACAGTTTACAATATCAAGCAGCATAACAGACCGTGTTTGTACAGCTAAAATAACTGGAAGGAGATGAGACCGGAAGACTTGACACAATGAAGTTACAATGGTCACACACTCTAGTTACGAATAGCTTGGAACGCCCGGAGACAGACCATTCTAACAGTAAGAGGTGCAGGCCTATATGTGAAGATAGAACTTATAGAATGTTTAAGATGGAATGTAGTTGCAAATTAGTGTTAGTAAAATATCTAAAGTGAACTATTGAAATAAAGTGTAACCAATCATAGGGTGTGTTCACACTTGGCATGTTTGGTTTGATTAAAACAAACCCTATTTGCTTTTGTCAGTTCATTTGAATAAGTGTGAATTCTGCAAAGCGAACTCGAGCGAGTTTTAATGAAATATGTAGCACGGACCAAAACATGTAACGGGACATGATGTCACAAGATGCGACCCGAAAATGGGAGTGCTCAAGAATACTTTTTTTTCTTTTCGTCATAGTCCCGATGTTGTCCATCACAGTTTGGTAGAGGCGTCAGAACAGTGTCTCCTCAGATCTTCGTTTGTGTGTGTGTTTGTGACGGAGGGATTATTGCTGCTGTTTTGACTCCTTTTAGTGATGAAGGGTCAAGAGCCAAACTAAAGCAAACACTGATCCCCATAATGGTTAGCCTAGAAATCTAGACGCACCCTAGCGGCAGCAAATTTAATTTGCCCGCAAGTGTCGTCTAGGAACTCTCAATACCCTTCTGAGCTGTATTCCTCACAATCTGGACGGGCCAATCACATTGTGTATAGAGTCGGTGGGCGGGGCCATAATGACGACGGCCGAGTTGCGTTTGCGTGCTTCTAGTAAACACAGAAACTGGCGAACAGCGGCGGTCTTTCGAATCAGCTTTGACCGCGACTCTGGAAGACTTGGAGTTAAGCTTTTCTCTGAGAAAAGAAAGAGCGGCACTGAAGTCATTCTTAAGAAGGGAAGATGTGCTCGTAGTTTAGCCGACCGGATACGGTGAATGTTTAATCTGTCAGCGAGCTCTGTTTTACCTTCGTTGCTCTGGTTGGTGTAGCGCTATCCTATCGCGTGAAAGGCAACCGTTTATCCCGCCCCTCGGATTGAGCCCTGTCTATGGTGAGTTTCCAGACCAAACATCTTGATGTGGGTCTGGCTTGTCAGGCTACATAATGGTGACTCTTTCTTTTAATGATTCCGCTTGTTAACAGCATGTGTCACTAATGCTCAATCATCCCTCAGTTTATCACTTAATTATCTCATTAACTTTAACACTGCTTCAGTGTTACTTTTAACACTCTTATGCTGCGTTCACACCGCACGCGAATGACGCGATTTGCGCGAGTGATTTACATGTTAAGTCAATGCAGAGACGCGAATAGGCATTCTGCGGCGCGATTCGCGCAAATGAGGCGGCGCGAATAGCGCGATTCGCGCGAATGAGGCGGCAAGGATCACGCGAATTGAGCGTTTTGAATCGCTCAAGTTGAAAAATTTGAACTTTGGCGGATATTCGCGCCGCGTTAACCAATGAGGAGCCTGCTTACTGCTGTCACGTGTTGAAGTGCCGGATGGGAAACCCATAGGGGAAACCCCGAGGCTAGAGTAATTTAAAAATACTACTCTATTGTGTCACAAAATGTAGTTTTAATAGTTTTTCCGGCGAGAATGTAGTTGTTTATAGCTCAAATATGTGATTTATTTATTAAGAAAGCTCCTATTTGAAAATTTGATCTGGTGTTTTCGGAGGTGTGAGACCCAGGCGATCACCGGAGCTCAGCGCTCATCAACCCCGGTGAGAGCAGCCTTAACTCGGCTAGTCCCTCTGCCGACTGCCGCTGCCTGGCAGAACCCCCTCCCATGACGCGAATTCGCGTCTGTTGTGTAGTGAATGTCACACGCGAATTCCACGCGCGAATGAAGCGAATGGATTCAAAATGTTCACGCGTCCAACTTCGCGCGAATAGAGCGATTTATTCGCGTCATTCGCGTGCGGTGTGAACGCAGCATAAAGTATGGACTCAAACATAATGCTATTTTTTTTTCTCGTCATAGTCGTGATGTTGCCCATCACAAATCAGTACACGCATCAGAGCCGCCTCTCCTCGCAGCAGGTCTTCATTTTGTGTGTGTGACGGAGGGATTATTGCCACTGTTTTGGCTACTTTAGGCATTAGTGATGAAGGAGCAAAACTAAAGTAAACACTGATCCCCATAATGGTGACTCTTTCTTTCAATGATTTGGCTTGTCAACAGCATGTGGTTCCTGCCACTGTTTGGACTCTTGTGCATTTTATAAGCTCTTTATGGGTTCTCAGCTGCATGATCAAACTACCATCATATGTAGGCTGCACATACATTGAGTGCATTTATGCCAGCACAAAGCATTGTTTTAGTAAGTTCAGTCATGAAATCTATGTAATAACATAAGGTAGTAAACATATTCCTATTTGATATTTCATATCCCTTTGATCTGTGTTAAAATACCAATGCGACCGTAAAGTGGACAAGTGGACCAGCAGGTATTTTGGTCCAGATCAAACGAACGAAGCGAACCGAACTATAAGTGTGAACACCCTTATTGTTCTCATTCAAGATTCAAATGCAAGGACAAAATAATACAACAAGAAAGTGTTTTTAATTTGTTTCATTTAATTTAATTAATCCAAAAATAGACATTTCTAACAAAGAGAATGTGTAATATATACAGATTACTGTGACACAACATGACTCATTATAACTCCTACATGCTAATTTTCCAGGTCTTGTTTGCACAAAGTTAGTCTCTGAACCTCCAGGCAAAAACCTCCTCAGCTAGAGAACTAAGAATACTTGGTTCTCCATCTCTTACACGCTTCTTCAAACTGGTTTCTGCATTCCCAACCAATTGTTTGTGACAGAATATCATAACCTCAGATGTATTCTGTAATTTCAGTAATAGCGTCGCATCAGTGAGTCTGTTGATAGTCTTTTGATCATCAGAAACAAAGTCTCTGAAGAGCATTAATGAGGCAGTGTCAGGCGTGTTAGCGGTTCCCCATTAGATCCTGTGCTTATTATTTCATATTCTGCATTATATTTACACAATAGCCTTCACAAAACACCTGATGCAGTGATGTTTTATATTTATTAGTTCAGATAAAAAGCCTTCCTTTAGGAATTAAACTGGAATAGATGCTCCCCGCTCTCATTTCCATAATCTAATAGTGTGTTTATGAGGGAGAGTGTTTATGTCGCTGTCTGCATCGAAATTATGCTAGCAGACAAAAAATGAGAGAGAGAGAGAGAGAGAGAGAGAGAGAGAGAGAGAGAGAGAGAGAGAGGAAGGAGGAAGAGAAAGAGAGTGTTTAACATCCTCCTCAAGCCGCATTGTTAGTCTCAGTAGACGTTGAAAAATATACACACACTCTTAAACACACGCATACAGGCATGTATTAATAATTTAGTAGCAATGTCTCACTGGGGTTCCCATATGAAATATTATTTCCTTCATTAATGGAGTTTAGAAGGGGACAGAGTGCAGTTGCTTTTCTCAGCAACAGAATGTAATTGTGTGGCTCTCATCTGAACTCAGAGCCAGAACCTCTAAACACTCCAGCTAAACAAGAAATGCACACATAATGAAATATTCATCAGAACAATTGAGTGCAATAATTGTATTGACAGTGGGGCAGGCTTTGTGGTCACCTGTTTGTGTGTGTGTGTGTGTGTGCGTACATGTGTTTTTGCTTCAGGGTGCGTGTGTGTTTGTGCTTTTGGAAGTGTGTGTGTGTAGGAGTGCTTTTTGAGATCTTTGCATTTGGACTTGAATAGATTGTGAAGGTCTGAATGTAAAATAGCTTTTTGATTTTTGTAGTTACCGTATAAACTTTTATTTTTTTAGACAGAACTACCATGAGCTCCAAGGCTGCTTAGCAATGTGCTTCTGTAATCAGTTTCACTTTTAAAAGAGATCCAGTTCCCAAAATACTTCATTACTGACTATTTTAAGTGAAATCCACCAATCAGAACTCACTGTCACCATGGAAATGGAAATTGCATGCAGAGTGTTTATTCATTTTTGTCAGGCTAGAAAGATGCAGATACCTGATGAACTTGTTGTTATCAGTTTCAGACAGTGCGCAATCCCGTTATACACAGAATTATAGTATTTCAAAACATCTGTCTTGACAGGTATTCACGCAAACATTATCTGTTACGTCTTAAATGAACATTTGGTTAATTGTTGCGGAAAAAAAAAAATCTGATGTGTAACATTATCTGTGTGATACAGTAGGTCTTAATATATAAACTGTCCGTTTCATCAATGTTAATCAAACAATTGTAGTTATGGGGAAATATCTTTTTAATTTATATATTTTTTCCCTATATATATGGGTTTTGACTTGATGTGTGCCAAAGTTGGTGTTATTACCAGTGATTTTAAGGCATGGTTGCTAGGTGATTTTGTTTTGGAACTTTCAGAAAAATGTAACTACATTTTTCACAGATTTTTCTTTTTCTGATTCAAACAAATAATACATCATTTTGAAAGTTTTTTTTTTTTTTAAATAGAGAATGTGAAAAAAAACTCATTTGTGAAAATTTGCTCATTGCGACTCATTTTGCCAGCACAGGTCATGTATGTATATATATATATATATATATATATATATATATATATATATATATATATATATATATATATATATATATATATATATATATATATATATATATATATATATATGTTATGTAATGTATGTATGTTATGTATGTATGTATGTATGTGTGTGTGTGTGTGTGTGTGTGTATGTTATGTATGTATGTGTGTGTGTGTATATATATATATATATATATATATATATATATATATATATATATATATATATATATATAATTCTAATGGTGTGTAACAGTTGCAGTCAGCATACACTATCACTGTTCTTGCTGAAAACAGTAACCTCACTTTTAAAGACAGATTAGCAACCGAGACTGACAAAAGAAGGTAATTGTAAGCTCGACTATACTTCAGCATGCATGTTCCCTCGAGCTTGTCTTTTCTGTCTGATAATCGAGGATATGTCTTTTTAGAAAATCTGTTTGTGTCAGTGTCCGTGGCCTTGGTTTAGTCTGAAGATGTAGCTACATGCATTATTTGCATGTTCTTTGGGGAGATTTCTCTTCAATAGCATTAGTAAAGCTCTAGTTAACGACACACATCACCTTGGCGCTAATGTCCTCAAGGAGTTATTAGTCTTGTTTAAAATAACACAAGTTTAAATAATTCATAATTCAGGCTCATTTAGCTGAAACGGGGTGGGTGTGCGAGCAGGGGGGACAGTTCTTGCATTATAAAGACTATTAATATTCCATAAGGCACATATGCAGCTCAGCCCATTTATCCGTCACGTCATAATGAAGGACGAACACCTGGGAGCTTCCATGAAACAGGCTGATATCAGATGACTATATTAGCGTGTTACATTCGGTGTCTGCGTGTGTGTGTGCATTTAGGCGATACTCATCAGATTGAGAGTTACTCCTAAATTCCCAGAAGAATAACCTGCCCAAATTGCTTCTTTCTCTCTTTTTTTTCCACTCTGCCACCTAAACAGATGTTGACACTTTCTATCCGTCTAAGAGTCGTGGACAATGCCCTGTGGAGGACTGACTGGGGAATTGAGGCTGACACACATATTGCGCCACTCACGGTCGCTGTAGGCACAGTTTGAAGTCAATATCCATCATTTGAATTGCAAATTGGTACATACACCGATATCACCCCACTGTTTGCAGGGGATGAATGCGAGGACAAGGTCATGGTTATGGGATTAGAGACCCTGACTAGGTCCTTGTCACTTACTGACATTGGCTCCGCTGTTATTGTAATTAAAAGTCAAATGTCCAAAACTCAAAATACCAGCTTATTCTCTAGTAACCACACACAATATAGTTCAGTACAATATATGTCATTACAAACCTCTATTGTCATTTTCTCTGTGAAACACAAAAGAAGAGTTTTTCTCTCACAGTTCTGACTTTTCATTTGTGAATTGAGATAAAAGCACGCAGAGAAAATGTCAAAATTGTTGAAGAGTTTTCTCCTTTTTTTCTCAGAATTGGATTGTATAGCTCACAATTACAAGTCTGAGAAAAAAAATCTGAATTGTGGAGTTCAAATTTTCAGTCACACTTTTGATTAGGGTCTGATTCTCACTATTAACTATGACTTTTGCCTCAACTTTTAATTACTGCTTATTAATTAATAGTTAGTAAGGGTAGATGTTAAGTTTAGGTATTGGGTTAAGCGGTGTAGAATATGGTCATGCAGAATAAGGCATTAAAGGTGGGGTAAGTGCTATCTGGTAACCGTTGTTGATATTTCAAATCACCAAATTTTGCCCTATTTTGATAGCTCCGCCCCACACACACGTAAAACCCAGAGGCATCAACGGCTATGGCAGAATCTCTGTGTATCTAATCCAGATCGAATATTCAATGAAAAAGCCATCCCTTCTATCACAAAAACACAAACCGTTCTCATGAACAACTTGATAGTACACGGGCACGACAGTCCAACTAACGAACATATTACAATTATGACCAGATTAGAGTTACAGCAATGACAATAACACAAACCCTTCTCATGAACAACTCGATAGTACACAAGCACACAGTCCAGCTAACGACATATTACAGTTATGACAAGATTAGAGTCATAGTGATCACAAAATCACAAACTGTTCTCATGAACAACTCTATAGCACGAGCCGACAGTCCAACTAACGTCATATTACAATTATGACTGGATAAGGGTTATATAAATCATGAAAAGAGTAAACAAACATATATTAGGAGTATAGTATCTTACTTGTCGGAGACATTGTGTGAACTGATGCTTGAAGCACACAGTGAGGAGATTTAGATGCTCCATACGGTGTGGAAATGAACAGGTCTTTATCATCGCTGAAGTGAGACTCAATACGATAGCAAATGGACTAACAAGTGAACGTGACACACAAGCATAGTCAAGCAGCATATATTAGGCTAGTTCTCGGCTAATGTCCGTCATGTGTGACTCGTGTGTTTTGAATAATGACGTGCACAGAGCGAGAGTGAGCGCTCTTCTCACCATCAATAGTAGACACGCCCCTTACCTGCTGATTGGCTACAAGTTTGTTATTCCACTAGGCCCGTGTCCTTTTTCTAAAACAGTTTTGAAATAAGACTTACCCCACCTTTAATATGTGCTTTATAAGTATTAAAGGGTTACTTCAGAGATTAGCATATGGCTTTGTATCAGTAGAAACCCTGGAGAATATTCAAATTATTGTGCTTTCCCCCATCATATCTCCCTGAGACAAGAGATTTATGCATTTTATTTCTGGAAAAATTCCTCCTATGATGCAAAATGACGATTTTTGCATCATAGGAGGAATGTTTGCCCAGAGGCTAAAGACTACAGCCAGCAGAGGGAGCCATTTCCGCATGTTTTGAATCCGGCATTGGGGGATGGGAGATTACACTCAGCTTGCAGGGAGAGCTCAGCTTGTAGACAGGATCATTTAAACGGAGCTATGGTGAGCAATGTAAGTCTTTTAACTTCTCAAATTCATTTCTATGAAAGTTAAGCTTGCAAAGGCATGAACTGAAACACCCCAGACTGAACTCGCGTTGTGAATGTATGCCGTGAATGTAGTCGCAGTTAGTTAGTTGCACTCCTGCAGTTAGTGCTCAGTGCTGTGATACTGGCGCGGTGACTCACTCATTATATTGAACAGACACGTTCAGTTTTTAATTGTAGTGTCTTCTCTAACTCAGTCACAGTAATGAAGTTGGTGGTGTTGGGAATGGCCTCACAGGGCAGCGAAGCATTCTGGGAATTGTAGTCTTTCATCCCCATGGGACAAAAATACATTTTCTGTCTTTTCTCAGTCTAGAAGACACCAAATTCAAAAATAATTTCACATTTCTACTGCATTGATGACCCAGTTTAAATACAGATTCATCTTCCCAGCGCTGAAGTACCCCTTTAATGAACAGCCAATATCCTAGTCATGCCTGCTAATATGCAACTAAAATTGTGCCTTAAACTAAAGTGTTCCCAATTTGCGAGAAAAAAGTCAGAATTGTGAGATGAAAAATAAAATGGTGTTCTTTTTATTCCATGATGGAAACAAGCTTCCAAACTTTTTTTATGGTCAGAAGTAAGGATGCTAACGATTAATAAATTATCAGTTATTCGTCTTGTCAAATGGAATCATGCTTGAGTTAAGGTTGTTGTTTTTTTAAGGCTAAACATACTGAATGGGAATAAGAATGAATGAATGACATTTTAAACATAAATAAATAAATACTATTACAAATGAAATAATTAGGCTATTTTAAACTATATATTTTTTTTCTGTTTAGTGTTTTTACTGTATTTTTCATTAAATAAATGCAGCCTTGGTGAGCAGAAAACATTCTTTGACCGGGACTGTACAATGATGTTTATAGCGTTAAGCAGAAAAAAAAGGGAAAAGTGCAATAAAAGTAGTCCATGTGACTTGTGCCACTAAAGCTATACCTAGTTTAAGAGTTTATGAGCAGGCTGTCATTTTAAAACCAAAGGCTTTCTTTATTTAACTGCAAGAGATAAATAAAGAGAATGACAAGATCATATTATGTTTCTTAAATGTATTACACTTTGTACACCTGTCTAAAAGCAAGTTTCATGTCATGTGCTCGGCGTACGCTGTTTGCAGAAGATTAAGCGCATATCCCTTTCATCCGAACCACCCACCTGTTTCTGACTAAAGCTCATCTTTTGGAATAAATCTATTCCTTGATGGCCCCCCACACATATGAGAGAGAGAGAGAGAGAGAGAGAGAGAGAGAGAGAGAGAGAGAGAGAGAGAGAGACAACACTTTTTTACACTCTTAATTATTGAGAGTGGTACGCATTTGTTTGGATCACTTTTCATTATGTCACTCATCTGAAGACATTTAGAAATGATCTAATGCCAGAGTATAGCAATGGAAATCTAATTACAATCATGCGCCTGTGGAGTGCATCCAGTTTGTCAATGCGCATCTGTATAAATCATTTATTTTGAGTTGGATGTCATCCAGCTCCTTGTCAAATCAAATCTCATGATAATCAAGATAATCACAATAATTAAATCTGGTAAAATGTATTATGCGATGCAAGAAGCCTAAATTTATAAGCAACTTTTTCTCTGAGGAAACAATGGAGGCAGTGCCTTCTCAAAAACAAAAATTAGAATAAAATGTAAAACACTGAAAATGTTCATCTCTCTTGAGCTTATTGTGTTCTCATTGAGATTCTGAGGCATGAATGCGAAAGGCAACATAGAGCCAAAAAGTTACATGACATCTTGCTGTGATTGGCTCAATGTTCTTAACCACAATCTACCTTAAAATGGTGGAAATGGATGGACTAATTACAAATTAAACAGCACACCCTCTCAAAACCCACTCCACTTTTAGTGACGTTCAAATCAGAATGAACTTGAAATTACTTGAATCTGTGACTGAGCCAGTATTTAACAAACTCCAGTTCGATTAAATTCAAGGTGCCCCTTCATGACTGCAGCCATCATTATACGTGTAGGCTTTGCCAAGGATTTGTTAACTAATGGTCCAAAAGAAGCTGATTGTTATTACGTTAATAATGTCTTTCAAGCATCATTTATTAGAATGACAAATATTAGTGTAGCTATTATTTTTCAAGCAAAATAAAGAAAATTAAACAAAAAATGTAACTTAATGAGACTTCAATGTGATTCGGAAGAAGGAAGGAAAGGAATGAAGAAAGGAAGGAACAATGAAAGAGAAAGTTGTGCAGAGTAGCTGCAGTACAGTGGCCTTAGGCTGGCTATTGCTACAGTATATGAATACCGATTGGTTTCACAGCAATATGTGAACATTTACAGTGAATATCCTTCAGTGTGAAACCTCCACACTGGATTGGGATACCACACACACACACACACACACACACACACACACACACACACACACACGCGCTGTACAAACTGTATATTATATCTCCATTACACTAACACTACCCATCACAGAAAACTTTCTGCATTTTTACATTTTCTAAACAAAAATAAATAAATAAATAAATAATTTAGTCTGATTTATAAGCTTTTCCTCATGGGGACCAAAAAATTGTTTTAAAGGATCTTGGGTATTGCTATCTTCGTGGGGACATTTCCTCATAACGTAGGGTTTACTTGGACCACACACACCTATGACGTAAATGTTCTGTGATTTAAAAATGCAGTGGTGGACAGAAACAAACTAATTTTACTTCTTTAAAGTAATTAAGTACATTTAAAGTATCTTTGGAAGCTTGTTTCCGCCACATTATAAAAACTTGACTTATATAAAGTCAGAATTGCATGATATTGTAACGGTAAGATACATGAAATAACTTTTAATCATAAACACCGGCTATTCATGAGAAAGGCAACTGAACACTAGCATGCACGCTTACCTTTACAAGGACAGACAGAGACTGAGTTGAAAACAGAGGCCTTAAATGAACAGAGACAAACGAGATAATTAATGTGATGGAAGGTGGAAACTAATGAACTAATCAACAGAGAAAAGCACGTCACAGAGGGCAGAACTAAAAACACAAAAGAGCAGTCATGTGACAGATATAAAGTCGCAATTTCGAGTTGTAAAGACAGAATTGCGTGATACAGAATAGTGAGATATAAACTCGCAGTTCAAGTCAGTCTTTTTCCCTTAGAATTGGGCTGTCTAACTCGCTATATCTCACTATTCTGATAAATAAAGACAGAATTACGAGAAATAAAGTCGTCATTGGTGACTAGACTTTCATCATATTAATGTCAACTTAAAAAATCTGGAATAAATTCAATCAAAAAAATTAACTGTAGTGGATAAGTTAACTTAAAACATTAAATGCAATACGTTGGCCTTTTTTTTTGTTAGCTCAACACATTTTGTATAGTGCATTATAAAAAATATATACTGTAAAAAATCGATTTCTATTTATTAAACCAATTTCCTTGTCATTGTATCAACTCAAATTTTTAATTTCAATAAACTAGGTTACTTATTTTAAGTTAAACCAACTATATATATATATATATATATATATATATATATATATATATATATATATATATATATATATTTTTTTTTTTTTTTTTTTTTTTTTTTTTTTTTTTTTACAGTGACCAATAGTAGTTCAAAGGTTTTTACCAGCCACGGCAAACTTTTCCGGAAAGTTTGCTTCGGCAAGCTGTTTTGAACTAAAAATGAACTTGACGTCACACCAATTCGCTCTTCGATTTCGCTTGAAGAATATCGGGGCCTTTAGTTTAAGAGACTCAGGCCCTACTTTGTATTCTCTTTGTGGAAAGTACACTGGGACCAAATGTCAGACTGAATGGGGGTTACACAGCTAGACAATTTCATGCAAATCTTCACAGACCTGCTGATCTTTTTAAAGAAATGCTATTTACTGTAGATCTCAGAGATCTGGATCACTAAAACAAAACCTTAAAACCCCACAGCATGTCAAGGAAAGCATTTATCGACAAGCGGTGTAAGCCTCATGCCAAGGTACATTTAAAGCATACATAAAGAAAACAACAAAGTGAAAGGGTTATGTACTTTGGGAGAACTGCCTGCAATATCTGCAGTTGAAATGGTCATCGCCCGAGGAGTTCTCTACAGATAGTCAGAAAGCAGACCTTTTCCTGGACACAAGCGGGGAAGAAGAGAACAAAGGTCAAACATATCTGGAGCTGCACGGTTGAGACTAAGCATAGCGGCATCCAAAACACAGGACAGACTTTAGAGGAAATTATATATAGGTTAAAGTCGACATGAAACAGAAGTTGAGATCGTCTTTTCTTCCCTATTGTGCTGTATAGCTGAGTGAAATGGCTTCTTGAACAAGAAACAAAAATATAGGGAGGGACTTGGTTTTGTCCCTTTGGGAACTGATTGGATGGTTGTGCTTTGCTACTGCTGTGATCTCATGTGAGTGACAGGTTGTCTCACCCTCGTGCCGGTAAACACTTCATAAGAGAAGTCACTGCAAGAGAGGGGAAGGTATTTTGATTAATTCTTTCTCCGCCAGCGTAAAAAAAAAAAAAAAAGTAAAAGTAAAAAAGAGGGTTTTGACAATTTTCACCAAAATTGAATGCATGCAACATTTCACAATAAACAGCTGACCCTCTTCTTTCAAACAAACAAACAAAAAAATGTTTTATTCTTGCTTCATGCATTCTTTTCTTATCAACACTTGAATATGGGTAAGTTTGATTGAAAAAAGCAACATTTTGAACAAAAAGCTGAGAGAATCACATTTTTGTCAAAATCTGCATCCAGATCAGATTCTGAACGATTATCAAACACAGATGGAGTAGATCGAGTCCATCAACGCTTCTAATGCTTCACGGTCCCGTAGCTCGTCCTGGCTCCACATTTCATTTACTAGATAGTTTTGATTTATGATGATGCTTTATGTTGATGATTACTTTATTTTTCATATGCATCTGCTTGCATACGATTGCTTATTTTTCGTCTTCTTCGCCTGTGTTTTGATCAGGAGATTCTGTACTCATTCAGAAGATGTGTAATAGCGCCCCCTAACATCCAACAGTGAAAACACGGAAACATGAAAAATTCTGTGTTTGCGGGAAAAGCGTTAAAGAATAAATTGATTTAAAAAAGTGCACAGGTAAATAATTTATAATAAACACTGCAATATTCCATAAACAAAACAAAACAAAAAAACTTATATTGATGTTATGGAGACCCTGAAGGAACATGGAGATATGAGAAAAACAAAAAATGTCAATGCTTTTGCGTTCTCACAAATGTTTTGTAAAGAAATCTGAAGTTTTGTGAAGGCAAAGTTTCTTGGGGGAATGCAAAACATTTGTGAGCGAACGCAAAAGCATCGATATATATTTTTCCTCACATCTCAGATTTTTTTCTTCATCACCATGACCCTTTAGTGGATCAATATCCTCTTGATTTCATAGTGACTTTAACCCCTTAACTGTCACCGCCTTTTTTATATCAGATATTTTAGTGATTCTCATAAATTAGGTATCATTCGAAAGCTTACAAACTCAAAAATTTAAATTAGACATTGCGTTACCATAGAAGCAGTACTCAACTCTTTTAGCGGTCTCCTCCCCTGGTGGGCATCATCAGGTTTACAAAATTGATTTGAAGTACTTCACAATCAAAACCTCCTCTAATCTTGACAAAGCACATATCATTGGAGAGGTCTGAGTATCAAGGTTCCATATGATTTGGAGATACAAGTGATATTTGGACAAAAATGTATTGACTAGAGAATGCAGAAAATAAAAAATAATAATGAAATGTGTGTTAACGGTGGCTATTTTTGTTTTACACCTAAATAATATCTCATGGGAGCTTACATTTTTGCAGTATTAACTTTTATAGTAAATTTAAACTTCCATAGCTTTTTGCATATTTAGGTCTATATTCCAAAGCGCTCTTAAATTACAAACATTTAAAGGTGCAATGTGTAATATTAATGTATTTATATGCACATAAACAGTGGGTCCCCTGGAGTCACCATTTTGCACCACCATGGTTCTACAGTAGCCCTAAATGGACAAACTGCTCTACAGAGCGCTGTCACTCTCTGCAGTCTCAGACAACGTCATCTTTGTCCTGTGTCGGCCACCCTATCTTCGAAAGGGAGGGGTGAAAGTTGGGCAGTTGCAAATCACAACTTCACTGCTAGATAGTGTTCACATTTTCACGTCTATTCTAAAAAAGGGGGATGTGTTTTATCATTATTAATTATTGATGATGATGTTACATCCACTATGTGAATATCATTCGTATCTTTTAGTTCAAAATATAACACTCAATCTACTGCAAATAAGAGGTATCTGAAAATGCCTCATTTTGAAACTTGTTTTGGAAAAACGTGTGGTCAACATGGTTTTCAAATTCACTGAAGCAAATTCTTTCATTCCGCTTTTAATCAGAAAGACCTTAATTTCTCACAATAATTCTGACCCCTTCACACTGATGTTTCATCCTGTGTGTGTGCTTGTCATGGTTATCACAGCTTTAGTCTGTTGCTTCGAGTTCTTGATGGATTCATCATCAGCGAGCTCTGGCCCCTTGTGACTGCAGCAGTACAGATGCTCAAGGTCACCGGTACAGCTTATCAAAGAAAGAAAAAAACACGACGAGGGAAAAGTGGTAGGGCTAGAGAGAGAGGATGAATGGAGAATAGTTAGAGATGATAGGGTAATTTGAAGTGACAAATATGTGTGTATGAGCTTTAAAAGCCCTGGGTATGTTAAGTATGTAATTAACTAGCAGTAATTGGCTGCCATTTAAAAACTGTCTATTGATCCTCTTTAATGCCGGGATTTATAGCCTCGGAAGAGATTCTTTACTGGGATTCCTGATTGCCCTTCTTCCTAAATGAAGCCTTTATGGATTTCCCTCATAAATATTATACCGATGCTTAAAGTTTGCTAAACAAAGTGCTGAGTCAGGATTACCTTTCAAACTTTCAGCACACATTCTGTTTTTCCATATTTCTGAAATTACATTTGGGATTTGAGCATATTCACATTTTTATTCCAATACTGTAAATCAAATGCATTCAGTTTTAGTTTGGAGAAGTATTTTGTTGTTCATCTTTCATAATAGATAAAGGCCAAACCCATCAATTTATTGCAAGGGCTGTATTTCCCCAGAGAAATCAGAACATTTAACTGTCAGTCTGTCTGAAAGAGAAAACAAATAGTACGGCGCGGTCAAAACTAAAAGATAAGTCAAATTCTGTGAGGGTGGCAAAATGTTGCATTAATTCAATCACTGCTGTTTCACTTGTATAAGCCAACGTCAGCATTTACTATGAATAGAAAATGCATTACGTGGGTAATTCAAACGTTTTTATTTTCCTATAATACAGGAAAACAGAGGCAGTTTTAGGTCTGTCATGGAGCCTTGACCTTGTAAGAGTGATGCAAGTAGCTATACACATTTAAATTAATAATTTGATACAATTCACTTACTGTGTACATACATATTTTTACATTGTACTTACATTTTTTAAAATGCCTGCATGTAATTACATCTGTAATTAATTTCTGTAGTAACATTTATAATGACACTGTTGACACTTCCCTAACCCCTAACCCTACCCTTAAACTGACCCATACTGCCACATCTATCCCTAACTTTACCGTATCCCACCTCAATATCAGCAAAAGTGTGTGCAATACATTATGAACACAATAAGTACATTGTACTTATTTTGTGATGTAAGTACAGAGTAGTTAAGGCCACCTAATATAAAGTGGGACCAATTTTAGTTTGAATTAAAAAGCGTTTTTTCTAGAAAGAATGACAAGTACTCGATTATCTCAGAAGAACCATAGAGCCAACTGAAGAATCATATAAACTTGGAGTGAAAATGTTTCTAAAAAAATAAAAAATAGGGTTAATTGCTGACCTAATAACAACCTTTATTTTTTAGAGACGCTATACCTATTGCAGTGCAGTTTATCAGAATAAAGAGAAACATGCACAGACATCAGAACTTTAAGGAGAATATGTCCAAAAAGTTAATAAAGATGCATACATTAAAAATTATGTTAATACTTAAAAAGTCCTTGAAAATTATCTAAAAGAGCTTTCTAAGTCACATCAGCATATCAGGAGCCCAGAGATCTTCAATTAATTGATAGATGAAGTTTTGGCTGTGGGAAGAATTGAGGAGAGGATAGTATACCGTATATCTGATAGGACAAAAGAGTCTTAAAATGCTGACATGATCATTAAACTGTAGATCAGAAGCGCAAGCGTGGTGGAGTGCAGAGACTTGAGCTTCCCTATCAGCAGATGAGTAGATCACACGGTGTCTTTGATTCAATGTGCTGCTTCTGCATTTTTTGGGAGTTTAAAAAGCTTTTGATCATGGTGGTCTGCCAATGCAATTGATCGGACCTTTAGACACTGTTGAACTATTACTTTTGTGGGGTCATTTGAAGATCTTGGCCAGTTTTCCATCACCCTTCATTGACACTTCGGATTAACAGCATAGTTACATTTACTGTGAAAAGTGCCTCCAATTCCTTGAAGAGTTTCTTTTGCGTTAGCCCATTTAATTATTTTAAGTTTTTCAACTAATATTTATATTTGATTAATTTTGGTAAGGGGTGTGTTTTATTTCTGTAACGGGTGCGTGCAGGCAGGAAGACCTAGACACAGAAGATGAGGATTCAAACAGGTAACTTTGCTATAATCTGGGACCATTTTGGGGGATTTTCGCGTGGATTTGGCCTAAACAAATTTAAGAGCTTCCCATACTAACATACAATGGTCTAAATACACAATGTTGGTGTCATTTTACACGAAACCATTTGAACCACTGCTAAAAGTGATAAACATGTAAGCATGTGTTGTCTGAGCTGTAATACCATACCTTAAAAGAAGGATGTTTTGATTTTTTGATTATAAATTCATTTTTGAAAGCTCTATCACCCTACAAACAGGTTTAGTTGTTTCCACTAGATTCCTAGACTATGTAAACCCCGCCTGATCTGCCGGCGCTTTGATTTCGCTCTGGATACCCGTACATTCATTTCTAATGCTTCTGTTACACTTTTGCGGGAACCAATCACAAGCTGGCTTATCCACGAGATGTGCTATTGGCTGGCATTAACACGATGACAGATAGAGAAACGATTGGTCATTGCCCGTTGAGATCTGATTGGTTCAAGCACTATCCAATTGCGTACAGTTATTTGAATAATGCCAGTTGATCACGCTTCTTGTGCAGTAGAAAATACAGAGCAGACTCCCCAGACCAATGTTCCATTTTAAATTGAGCTTGGTCTGGTGATAGCCAGATTGTTTTTAATTAATAAAAAATAAATAAATAAAAAGTCATTACATCTTTTTCCAGTGTTTGCTGACATATGCTGCAAACAACCAAAACTGTCTGCAGGGTGCTTTTTTTTGGGGGGGGGGGGGGGGGGGTGTTGTAACTACAGCTCAGACAACATATACTTATTTTTATTGCTTTTAGCAGTGGTTTATGTAACATCAAAGGGGGTTTCCTGTAAAATGATACCAACATTTTGTATTCAGACCACTGTATGTTGAAAGACAAAGCAGAAATGGTACCAGAGTAATTTATTAGTATAAGTAAGTTTCTTTGTGTAACACAAATTCCCAGAAAGTAGACATTATAAGCTTTCAAATGGTAGCACATGTGGTCAGAGCTCCTCCACAGATATTTAAAATGTAAAGTATATAATTGATGATGCCATTCCATTTACTGTACAGGGTCTGCAGAGTTTAAGAGGTCAATCCATACAAAGAAGAGCATACAAAGAGTGCAGGAATGGATAATGTGACCTATATACACAAACTCAAACAATTTGATTAAACTAATAATGATGGATACTTGAAGGATACTGATGATGAGAAATGTAAACTAACTGAATGTCTGTGAAAACTAAACTGAATCGAATGGGGACAATTTCAATCAACTTAAATATTTTAAATAACATAGTTAGCAATAATAACCCTGGTTCATACCCCGTGATACCATGGAAAAGTAAAACTGTTGTGTCAGAAATGTTTTGAAGTATAAACTTTAAAATGGTCTTTGAAGTGCCTGACGCAGTCCATTCTGCTTCACCACCGTCTGATTAGGTCATAACAGAAACAGGACAGTGTCAGTGTTACTCAATCCAATAATCCAAAGCCCTTCCTAGAAAAGTGGGGAAAGTGCTGTTTTTTTCCCCTTTTTCTTCTCCTGAAAACTACATTAGCCTTTCACCTGTAGCTCACAGCACTGTTTGAATGGCTTCATTCTTCTCATCTACACAGTCAGCCTTTACTTACATTCCCACTGTCCCTCTATTTCTCTGTTTCAATCTCTCTGTAGCCCCCTGAATGTCTTTCAATCACTATAGCAGAAATGGGGTGGAAAGAGAGACGAGCGAAGGCTCCTTGGAATGTCGATCCATCATCAGTAGGACGGGTCTCTACTGAGCTCAGTCACGCTGTAATTTCTCCGTTTCTATTGAGACGCTCAGCACTCCCCCTGTGTCCTATTGACAACGAAAATGGCTTTGCCAACCTGACTGACAACTTTGTCTACCTGACAGAAAGCATAAAGCAGAGGCACAGAGATTAGACCAATAGAGCTGTGGAGATTACCCTCTTCTGTAATGTTGCATTGTATTAGGGACGCCATTGTGGTGGTCTTTGTGCACGGAGGTTTTGTGGACTATTTGTGTTGTCTGTGTGTGTTTCTATTGTGCTCTGTGTGGGTTTCTCTGGAACAATCTCTTTGTCCGTTTCCACTGTACTTTGGACCTATTTAAAAAGATGTTACTTCAACCTTTCTTGACCTTCATAGAAGCTCAAAATCGTGGTCTGAGAAAACTCATTTCACTTTCTAGATGGAGGTATGAATGGACTGAAAGGCACCGCTTCCTTTCAATTGCTCAAATCTATTTTACTGTCCACTCAAAAAAAAGTACCCCTTTCTTTATATTTTCAAATCAATTTACTATACAGCTCTCTGGAACACTTGATTGTGATTGGTCAGCTGAAACATTGAGCAATCAAATATTAATAAATTTATATTTTATATGTGAACATTGGTCTAGCCATTGTGATACTGTTTTAGAAATAATGTATAGGGCTGTCAAGCGATTGATCACAATTATTCGCATCCAAAAGTCTGAGTTTACATAATATACATAATATATACACTCAGCTAAAGGATTATTAGGAACACCATACTAATACTGTGTTTGATCCCCTTTCACCTTCCGAACTGCCTTAATTCTACATGGCATTAATTCAACAAGGTGCTGAAAGCATTCTTTAGAAATGTTGGCCCATATTGATAGGATAGCATCTTGCAGTTGATAGAGATTTGTGGGATGAACATCCAGGGCACGAAGCTCCCGTTCCACCACATCCCAAAGATACTCCATTGGGTTGAGATCTGGTGACTGTGGGGGCCATTTTAGTACAGTGAACTCATTTGTCATGTTCAAGAAAACAATTTAAAATGATTCGAGCTTTGTGACATGGTGCATTATCCTGCTGGAAGTAGCCATCAGAGAAAGGTGGTTATAAAGGGATGGACATGGTCAGAAACAATGCTCAGGTAGGCTGTGGCATTTAAACAATGCCCAATTGCCACTTAGGGGCCCAAAGTGTGCCAAGAAAACATCCCCCACACCATTACACCACCACCACCACCAGAAGGCACAGTGGTATCAAGGCATGATGGATCCATGTTCTAATTCTGTTTACGCCAAATTCTGACTCGACCATCTGAATGTCTCAACAGAAATCGAGACTCATCAGACCGGGAAACATTTTTCCAGTCTTCAACTGTCAAATTTTGGTGAGCTTGTGCAAATTGTAGCCTCTTTTTCCTATTTGTAGTGGATATGAGTGGTACTCGGTGGAGCCTTCTGCTGTTGTAGCCCATCCGCCTCAAGGTTGTGCATGTTGTGGCTTCACAAATGCTTTGCTGCATACCTCGGTTGTAACAAGTGGTTATTTCAGTCAAAGTTTCTCTTCTATCAGCTTGAATCAGTCGGCCCATTCTCCTCTGACCTCTAGCATCAACAAGACATTTTCACCCTCAGGACTGCTGCATACTGGATGTTTTTCCCTTTTCACACTATTCTTTGTAAACCCTAGAAATGGTTGTGTGTGAAAATCCCAGTAACTGAGCAGATTGTGAAATACTCAGACTGGCCCGTCTGGCACCAACAACCATGCCACGCTCAAAATTGCTTAAATGACTTTTCTTTTCCATTCTGACATCCAGTTTGGAGTTCAGGAGATTGTCCTGACCAGGACCACACCCCTAAATGCATTGAAGCAACTGCCATGTGATTGGTTGATTAGATAATTGCATTCATGAGAAATTGAACAGGTGTTCCTAATAATCCTTTAGGGGTGTGTAAGTTTTCATATATTATATTATATATATATTATATATATATATATATATATATATATATATATATATATATATATATATATATATATATATATATATATATATATATATATATATATATATATATATATATATATATATATATAAACTTTTCATTGAACGTAGAAGGTACATGACATTATGAAATAAATGCTTTTCTCCAAAACACATTGGCCATAATTATTGGCAGTCTTTTAATAAATACTTTTGCAACCCCCTTTTGCCAAGATAGCAGCTCTGAGTCGTCTTCTATAATTATAAATATATAATTACGGAGTAACAACCTATAAATAAATTCATATTGTATCCATATATTTACTTGGTTTGTTGTGATGTATTTAATGGGGTACTGCAGCCAGCTTAGGCAATATCACACTTCTAATATATTTTTTAATGCTTCTCACAAACCTTGTCAGCGTGGAGTCCCCCACCACATATTTAGATGCCTCTCTTATAGGACACACATATTTTGAGTCCTGGAGTCTCTATTAATGAATTGATGATTTGAATCAGATGTGTTAGACGAGGGAGACATCCAAAATGTGCAGTGGTGATACTGTGTCCAGGACAGATTTGAGAAGCAGTTTTAATGGATTGTTTTTTTTTCTTTTCTTTTTTTCTTTTTCTTTGAGAGACAATAAATTCCAGCTTCTCTGTCCTGTTACAAACAACAAAGCAGCGTCGTCTAAGACGGTCTGCCATATTGATTCATGCTGCTTTACTGTCAGTCAGCGGTGTAGACAGGCTGATCGCTTGCCAAGCCTCTTGTGAAAATTACATTCATTATGTCCTGCTGCAGAGCGTGATGTTCACACTAACAATGTAACACTGCAGGTAAAAAAAGAAAGAAAGATGCATTTCCTTGCAGCCTCCTCACAAAAGAATATCTTTTCCTTGTCCATATTTTTTATTTTGACTAGGACTCTCAGCCATGTCCTAATGGCCCAGAATCCTCATCTCTTTGGCCTAGATGTGTTTCATCCCATGAGAGTAATTAAGTTACCTGTAAATATCCACTTCCTGTCCATTCATCCCTGCAACATGAGCATGTTTCTTACGGTAATTACATTATGGCTGCTCTTCCATAAAGCAGTTTAAAAACAAATTAATTTGCTTCAGTGTCAGGAATGTAGTTTGGTAGACCGTACGGAATGGATTATTGTAACAAGAAGTGAAAATTTAAAATCCTGCTAAGCGTGACCCTACTCAAACTATTCCAGACAATACATCAACACATTTAAATTTAGCAGAAAGGATGACACAATGGGGCGAATTTATTTAACAGTTGCGTTACTTTGGCCCAGGGCATTTTAGTGTAAAAAGCTGTAAATTCATTCACTTCTTGCAGTCGTGATTAAGCAGGTGCTATCAGCACTACAGTAATTGTTGTTCTTTTTAGCACAAACACGCTTCATTTTTTGTGTAAATTAGCTTCATTATAGAGTGCACAAAAGTCAGTGCAAATTGCCTGGATCAATTAACGTTGTAATATTATCACCATACCAAAATCAGGCAGTAAACAAGTTGGATTTAAGAGAGATGTTTGTGTTCATTTTCTAGTGATTACGGCTGCCATCGCATGATGATAAAATGATAGAGAGGAGTATTATAACTGGGCATATATCCAGACTTAATTTAAATACATCACTTTAATGAAATGCACATCCACCATGCTCTGCAAATGCAGAGTAAAAACAACCGGGAGGATATTTTTAAAGAGGCGACACGTGCAGCAAATGAGAGGTGCGAATGAGCAAGAAACTGAGCATGTGTAAAAGTACATTTACAAATTGGTTCATTAAATACTTTATTATACTTCACATGTAAATACTTTACACTAAATACAGTGAGCACCATATGCCGTTCAAATTGCCACAAAATAATATGATATGAATACTATACAAAAAAACAAAACAAAATGAATACTGTGGTCAATGTATTGATTTAAAAGACACTGACAACAGCGATGATACTTCTACAGTACTATAAGGCATCTCTTTTTCTGGCCACAAAGTAAGATAGAATTTCAACAATGTGTTTGTTTAAACCTTAGGACATCTTGATTTCTGTCATTCATCTGCTGGGATCCTGTTGATAATGCAGATAGGCTATAAATCATACTTACTGTCACACTGAGAAACATACTGTAGGTAAGACCAATTACATGGAATATCACTATTCCTAAAGATAAATAAGATCTCAGCAGCAGTTTCCATTTGTACACATGATGATAAATGTGTTTTAAACCAAATTAAAGTTTGTTTTCAATTAAAAAATAAAGCGTATTTTATCACACAAAGTTAACTGCATATCTTTTATGGATTTTTGTAGTTTTTAAAGGGGGGGTGAAACACTCAGTTTCAGTCAATCTCACGTCAATCAATACCTACATCCTTCATATCTCCGAAAAGTCTTTAGTTTTATTATATTTATAAAAGAAATATAGGCTGTACTGAGTCTTTCCGGAAAAAACGAGCGTCTGGAGGCGTATCGTGTGGGCGGAGCTAAAGAATGACGAGCGCGCAGCTACTGCAGGAGAGATTGCTGAAAACTGACGTCCTCGAGCATGGAGATGAAAACATTACCCTAAATAAACCATGGCTATCATTTTCAACTAATACAGATATGATCCAGAATCAGATCCGGAGGCTGAAATAAATTGAACAGGGGAAGCAACAACAGCAGGACGTCCGTCTCTGTGGTATGTACTGTATTTAGTGGCCTGTCAGCATTTGTGTGTCTTTACTCGCAGTTTATGAGGACATGATTCGGTTAAACCTTAGCAGTAGCAAGCAAAACGGTTTTGCACGTCAGACTAGTGTAACGTTATACATAGAACAACGATGGAGTAACCATTAACGCATTTGAATGACGAAGCACGCTTTGTGAGAACGCTAGGTTTATGTTTGAGTGGTTTTCAAATAAACAAACTGACATCTATAGTGGTCAGCTAAACAAATGTATTTAAACACACACCATAGATTGCATGCTCCATTGATAAATGAACTAAGTTAACGTTATACACGATCGTGTTGTTTACTGATGTTTACTCACGCGACGATAGCCAACAGCACAGACATTTGAAGCAGTTTTACTCACCGCCTGTTGTCAAAGCAGGACCGCGAATCTTTATCGTTGGGACCGCTCCGTCAAAAACACACTTCTTTGGTAAGTTAACTGTTAATTTTGTGAAGTCCTGACAGCAGTGACTGTGGAGATCCACTTTTGCGACTGAAGCGATGTTGTGACGCTTCCCGTCATTTCTGCGTTCAAATCGGTTCAAATGCAGCGCTGCCTCCCGGAATGCTGTGCTGAAGCGTTGAAGTCGCTTGATGTCACCCATAGGAATAAAGTGGAGTGCGGCGCGACAGACGTGTTGCACGGACGAGAGGATCTGCTGCACCTGAGAGCAGTGTTCATGGGCGGCGTGCATCTAGTCACACGCGCGCAGCTTTCCGGGAGAAGAGCCCGTACGGCCCATACAAGGACCTTCCGCTCTATCGACGTCAAGTGGACCATACTCGAAAAAAACTCTCAGAAACTTGTGAGAAACCGGAAGGAGTATTTTTAACACAGAAATACTCCATCAAACGCCCAACATTAGTTTTTGAAACTTTGTCTATGTTTAGGATGGGAATCCAAGTCTTTAACAGTGTAAAAATCTCAGTATGCATGAAACCGCATTTCACCCCCCTTTAAAGCTTCACACTTTACACTTCACACAACGTTTGTTTCCGCCAATAAAACAATTTAAAAGATAGTTGCAACTTTTTATTGACTTTTTGCAGAATTGCGTGTTATAGGGCCCTATTATAAACCCAGCGCAATGCCACATCAGGCACAACACAAGTGTTTTTTGTAGTTTTAGCCTGACGCAGTTATCATTTTCACGTCCAGTGTTGATTAAATAGCAAATGCACTGGCGTCTATCTGACAACCATGGACGTGCTGGTCTGAAAACAAGGTGTGTTTAGGTGCATTGCTATTTTGAGGAACTGAAAACGACTGCGCCATTGACCAAAAACCTGGTCTAAAGTCAGTAGCGCACTATTTTTTGTGTTATTTAAAAGGTGCTTTAGTAATATGTGCCTATAGTCACAACGCATGTACACGCAGCAGCACACAAACATTTTTAAACATGAAAAATAAAAGGATTTCTCTCAGATTGTTAAAATAGGGCCCATTAAGTCTGATATGCAGGATATAAACTCACAAGTTACCAAGTTATTGTCAGAATGGCGAGAGAACTTTTTTTCTCGCAAATTTATATTTCAAAATCTGACTTCCAATTTTGAGGACAAATGAAATTCTGACTTTATAACTATTGTGAATTTTTATCACAAAATATATATTTTTTTTTAAATCTTCAATTTTTGTAAGCACTGCATTAAAATGACAGACACGCAGGGTTTCCATGTTTTATGGGGATATTTAATTAAAAAATATATATTTTTATACGTTACAAACTGTATAATCTATCCACTAAACCTACCCATAACAGAAAACTTTGTGTGCATTTTTACATTTTCAAAAAACATAATGACAGGATATAGGTTTAGAACAACATGATGAGGAGTAAATGTCAAAATACTCATTTTGGGGTGAACTGTTCCTCCAAAGGAATTACTCTTTGGATTCATAGAGAAAAAGGCACGTGGTTATTACAGACTGTTTTACGATAAGCTCCATAGATTAGACAGTGCGTTGAATTCCCCCGGTGGTCATAGTTCAGGAAAACCAGGTGATTGGATATGCACCAGTAGAGGAGACAGATGCAGAGTTGTGTGCAAGGTTGTTCTTATTTCCTCTCTCACTCACTCATCCTCCAGGGATATGGAAAGAATCTCACTCTCTTTCTTTCTTTCTTTCTTTCTTTCTGTCTTGGCCTCCCTCTCCTGCTCTCGTTGGCAAACATCCTCTCTTTTCCCTCTCTCTAACTATAACCTTAGACTGATGAAAGTCAAATCCAGGCCCAAGCTGAGAGAGCTCTCCCAAATGTCATAAAAAAGAGGAATAGAGGGTGTGTTGGGTCAAAGGTAGAGCTATCTAAAGAATTCAGAATTTTTTCTTGCAGGACATGCTCTTTGTATTCTCTGTGATGTGATCAGAGAGAAAGACTTACATACATTAATAAACAAGCCTATAAAAAAAGCATGGCATCACACCAATGATGCAATAAGAAAGCAACAAAGGGCATATGTTTGAGAGAAAAGCTTTTTGTTAGGCAGCTCTAATTAACACATAATCTGAGAAAGAGACCAGCTCATCACTCGCTCTCACTCAATGATTTCAGACGGATGTTCTCGAGCTGCAGTCTCGCACTTCTAACAAGAGCCAAGCTTCTTTCTCAAGACGTATTCCAGACGGCTTTTCAAGATGGCACTTTCTTTTAGCCAGAGTGACTTATTTTTTATTCTGTCGAGTCATTCTGTAAGCTCCTGCTCCAGGGAAGATGGCATGTTATGGGTCATTTTAGTCATTTAAATGTGACAATTTGAAAAGTTTAAACTTGAAAAGCGTCTAGGAATGATCGTCATCTCTTTATTGAAGCAAACTCGCTAACACTTTACTTTAAAGCTTTTATATATAATGCATTATATGCATTAATTATGACTCTTAATTGTGATCTCGTGAATAATTGTAACCACAGTTTTAATACATTATAATACTTATCGACTCATTTAGAAAGTATAACGCATTAAAACAACCATCCAATTGCAGTTTGGAACAAGAATCTGCAAATATTATAAAGCTTTTTAACTTTGGTTATATTTATGAAAAGATATAATGCATTATAACAAATTATGAATATTTTTATAATGCATTATACAAAATGGCTTCAAAGGTGATATGATAATTTGCCTTGCCAACATATACAGTAAAAGGTGCTTGTACCATTAAAACATCCTGCAAGCTTCACAGCTTAAAACCTCATTATAAACAAAGCATTTATTTAATAAAGCTCCGAAGACGGCTTGTTTGGGTATTATGGGATTTAGGCAAATGCATTTGCATATGCCGGCTTCCAGAGCAAGATATCAACGAATAGTTTTGCATCATCGCACCTACATCCACTGGTTCAATCGCTTAACGGCTGACTTTGGCCGACACTGGATGCGTCGTGTCATGTCAAAAGCACATAGAACACATTAATCAATGATGCTGTCTACACTGGATACAGTATACAGATGTGCCTTCAGCTTCTGACATTCTCCATGCGCTTGACTCTGCCGAACATAAGGTAAATGGAAGCGTAGAAGTGTAGAGACATCAGAATGATACCAGCACCAGGAACAAGCGGTTATTTTTGGCATATGTTTGTTCGGAGAATTTGACTGCAGATATTTTTTGTAAAATTTGAAACACTGCAACTTCTAAAAAGTAGTTAATACTATAAATTTAGGAACTACATTTTTAAAATGTTCAAATTGATAATTCTTTGCAATATTCATAAAAATTCTAAGTGTTTATTTTTCAAAATGATTTAAAATCTAGTCTTTTTTTTTTTTTTTTTTTTTTTTAAAAAAACAAGAATCACCATTTGAGATTTTTTTTTTAAAGATCAAAAGACACACACATTACATCATGGCAAATTATATGCACTTCCACACACAATTTTCCAACAAAACACAGACATTTGATTTAGTTTGGAGCGGTTTCAGCTCATGACCGGGAACAAACTAACAGACTTGCAGAACTATGTTTCCCTAAAACAAAACAGAACAAGGTTATCTTTCCCTAACAACCAAAAACACACTTTTTTAGTGGAATCTTTGATTTTGTGGTCTAAAGGAAACAAAATGACCACTACAGATGGCTTCCGTAACAAAACGCCCCTAAATTGCTCCTAAACACAATCATCCATTGCAGTTTTCATCCATTTTATTTATTGTGGTTGGTACTTATTTAAATGCATTTTTTTAAAACAGACTGAGAGTCGATGCTTTAATTGTGTTTGGTTGTTTTGTTCATTTATTGTGGTTATTTAAAATGTTTTCCATTTTTAGTGTTAAAGCAGCACTAGGTAACTTTTCAACATTCATAATATATTTTTTAAGACTCTTGTGATGATAAATCGACTTACAATAGGTTGAATGACACGTCTGCCATAGCCTGATTGGGGTCTATATCGTTTTTAATCGTACTTTTAAACTTCGGGTTTCGGGTAGTAACCCGAGAACAAAAAGAACTACAAAATTCGACTGCTTTACGGCATATAGGCCTACGTCACTTTCACCAACACTTCCTTAAATTCGGACGTGCGAGCCCAACTTTGTTCGTCGGATAATATAGTCATGTCCGAAGCAGCAGAGACAAATAAGAAAGAAAAGGTTTTGTTGGAGGAAAGCAATAAGAGGAAACGAAAAAGTGATGGGATTAAAGGCAGGACGAGGATCAACATGTGACCAGCGTTTGCTCGTCGGGGTGAGCTGGAGGAGGCGTGCCCGACCGATGCTGTCATGCTTGTTACGGTGAGCTACCACTCAAACATTGAACTGAAGTATCATATAGATTCTGTAAAACGGTAACCAATAGACTACTATAATGACGCTGGCTTGTAAACGTGAGCATCGTGATTATTCGGCGTTTGAAAAAAATAAAACCCATGAAATTATATTCATATGACATGCTGAAACATGCCACTGACTGTAACGTTACCTGGGATGAAGACATTTTACACGCGACGCCAGAAGAACTCTGAACTCCTCTTGCAGTGTTCAGGGGAACTGTTAGTGCTGCACCGACCCGCGGCGCCACTTTTATGAAGTTATTTGGCCCGCACCGCACCACTGTATATATTTTTACAACCCCACGCGCACCCGCGACCATTAAATAGACATACGGGGTCCGCGGGTTATGAGACGACCCGCGCATCACTAGTTCAGGGCTATCAGGGTTGTCATGTCAACAAATGCACGCAATGGCATCCCCTGTTGTAGGATGACAGATCTTACGACAGTTGTTGAGGACATTATTTTTTCCAAACTGTAGGGGGACCCCGAGAGCAAAAGTAGCCAAGTGCGGCTTTAAATAGTCTTTAGAAATTAAATTAACTTTGAAAAGGTGTACCTGCATTTTTATGCCATTATCATTATTTTAGATGAAAATGGTCTTAGAACGACAATATTATCAATTTATCGCAATAATTCCTTGGCCAATTTATCGTCCAGTAAAATGTTATCGTGACAGGCCTAGTTGAATGCTCTATTACTAGTTGCTTTGTCTGTACAATGCGGAAATTAAACTAAAATGGATAATGCATGAAACATGCTTTAGCTAATTAAACTCCAAAATCACAATATGGTGAAAACCCATTCGCACACAATCCTATCACACCTAACCATGATGTAAGTATCTGTCTTTGCAAAGATCAAAAACGCAGCACTTGTGGCCTACACCATTGAAAATATCCCAGCTTGAGAAGTATATATCCCAGAGGGTCAACAACAAATGAAACAGCCAATTTTGAATAAACCACACAACGGGAATTTTTCTGTCCTGGCAGGTTTGTCCCCTCATGTCACAATGGGAAGCGTGTAAAGAGTAGGTTAGCAATTTGAGATTTGCTAGTGCTGCATGTGAAATGCAATCAGTCAGCAGCTGCTGAGTAATGTGGCGTGGCTGTCACGCCAGCACCACCTTTTTTCTCTTTGCCACTCTTTTCCGCCGAGAGTGCGGCGAGAATTTCAATGGCTGCTCTCATCAAAAGAGAATGTTGACATGCATCACGCGAACAGCACCGCTGGCTCTGACAGAATGTTAAATGCTCCCGTTCCACACGGCAGTCTGGGATCTATTTCCAGTTTTTGCATTTTTTGTCATTTTTCATCATCAACATTTTGGTAATTAGAGGAGAAATCCCACTGCTGTGGTTCCTTAAGCACTCACAGACAAAAAGAATATTTTACTTTCAAAAGGAGCTTTGAGTTGCACATCTAAGAATCTGTGAGAAAAAAGAAAAAAAAACTTTAAACACATGAGGACTCTTAGGAAAAGTCTAACTACAATATGATTTGAATATGCTCTAAGCACTTGAAGCAAACGTTTCAATGCATCATGATTGGGTAATGATGTTCAAATGTGATTTTATTCTTTGAAATACAGGATTATGATTATGATTTGATTAAGATTTTGATATTATGATTGCCCTTCTCTAAAGACAGAATATCTTCATTTCTTCCAAAAGTTCTTGAATGTGCATTGTTAGTTGTGCATGAACATAAGGTTAATAGAATAGTTCACCCATATATTAGCCTATATATATATATATATATATATATATATATATATATATATATATATATATATATATATATATATATATATATATATATATATATATATATATATATATATACACCTATCAGGCATAACATTATGACCAGGCGTTGTAACATTGTGTCAAACTGGTCACTTTCTTCCATTGCTCTGTGGTCCAGTTCTGATGCTCCCACTTTTGGAGATTTCTGCAGTGGACATGGGTCAACATGTGCACCCTGACTCGTCTGCAGCTGATTCATAACCGATTCATACGGGTGTCATTTCATTAGGGTAAGTAATTAATGAGAGAATTTTCATTTTTGGGTGAACTAACCCTTTAACCCAGACTGACCCAGTCATCTAGCCATCACATTTCGACCCTTGTCAAACTTACACTTCAGCGAATCCTTACACTTGCCTCTTTTTCCTGCTTCTACCACATTAACTTTGAGGACAAAATGTTCAGTTGTCTAATATATCCCACACACTAACAGGTGGCATGATGAAGAGATAATCAGTGTGATTAAATTCACCTGTATGTGTTTACCTGTACGTGTCATATAAGGGGAAAAAAGTTTTTTTTAAATATTTTAATTAAACTATCTACTCGCTCATGTCATTTCAAACTCATATGCTATCCCAAACCTTGAAACAAAAACTTGTATGGTCCTTTTTGTAGTATGACATACATGGTCACTCATGGCAACCTCCCACGGTCTCTCTAGAAGCCAATACGGAAGTGACTTAAACTGCAGCTGATCGACTGGCCACTAGGGACAGGCTTCAGAAGGGAGCAGAATCTCATTGAGCCCCATGTTAAAATGCTCAGTGTATGGTTGCTCCACTGCTATAAGTCATCTCCTATAAAAGATAGTAAAGAGTCCATAGAATGTGCACTTCAGAATCTTGGCAGAAGCAGTAAGTCACCCAGGGACTTTCTCCTACTGTTTTTCGAATACTATTTATTCGAACATTCTACATTTGGCGTACTATATAATAGGGAAGTATTCAATTTCAGATGCAGCACATGTGTACTGTAAGACCTTCATTGAACTATCTGGAGAAGTAATGGTGTTGTACTCGGAGTTAGCTGAATGCACAAAATGGCTCAGTGCAGTCAACAGAAACAAACAAAAAAAACAATGCAACAAATGACATGGTAGGGGTCAAAGGTTATGCTTTCTGGAAAGTCTGAAGGAACAGACTACCATAAACTTACCCTGGGAAAGAAAAATGAAATCCGAATGATTTCCTTCATAGATTTTTCTTCACAGCTAATAGAATCTAGAAGACCCAGAGAGAAATCTCTGTCTCACTTTTTCAATAACATAGCCTTTATTTGTGGAGTCAGCACATACAGGTGATCAGGTGCTGTGGAGGAAAACCCATTCTGAGCCCCATTAATGCAATCTCATGTTTAAATGTCTGTGCTGCAAAGACCTGCTTTCATATCTCCTGAGACAAAGATGGCTGATCAAATTGTGGGTTACCTTTTATAACTTTTCAAATATTTACTATGGCTAGGGGGCGCTGCAGGTGATCGTGAAGGAAAAGTATTTGGCCCAGATGGCATCTTTTGGCATAAAAAAAAAAAAAAAAAAAAAAAAAGTTTTTTCTAAAGACACACAGTGAGAAATGAACACAAAAAGGTGTGGACAGGCTGACCTTATTGCTAATGTATTTATAGGAGTTTCCCTTTTAGACACAACATGTATGGGAGGAGAGTATTTAAATGCAAGGTGATTTGTGCTCATCAGTTTATTAGTATTTGCACTATTATTTAC
This sequence comes from Pseudorasbora parva, assembly GCF_024679245.1. Classification (NCBI taxonomy): domain Eukaryota; kingdom Metazoa; phylum Chordata; class Actinopteri; order Cypriniformes; family Gobionidae; genus Pseudorasbora; species Pseudorasbora parva. The sequence continues at coordinate 34,166,931 of NC_090192.1, read as the reverse complement.
TGCCCAAAAAACCATGTCTCTAATTTGCGTTGTTCTTGGTAGAATGCGTTAGTCATTATGGAAATGATCCGTCCGTGTTCTTTATGATTAGTAGATCACTCGCAGAACTTTCCACTCCCATCTGTGCTTTTTTTGGAATTGCGCTCTAACACTAATTTTCCCTGTTTAGTAAATCTGGCTCACTGTTTCCTAAGAGACAACAACAAAAGACATTGACACAGATTTGCTCAACTAGTTGTAATCATTCTATGCGGCCAACACAACGAAAGAGAAAAGGTGAAATCACAAGGGATGAAGATCAATTTAAGCCCATTTCCTTTTGTGTGTAAGTGAGTTTGTGTGATTGACTCAAGAAATTCAGAATGACTTCCGCTAATAATCACAGATGAGGATACTAGGGCCTGTAATTAAAATGTATCATGGTCTAGTAGTCAGCAAATTATGGCATATGCATATCAAACTAGAGCAACCTTGGCTCAAATGCTTGTTTCACTTTGTCAAGGATGAATGCAATTACTGAAGACATCTAGTGCATATTCAAAAATATGACATACAGGGCAGAAATACAGAATGTATACGCTGTAACGCTTAAAATACTAAAGGGATAGTTCACCCAAAAATGGAAATTACTCTGTGATTTATTAACCTCCAACTCATCACGTGTTAATTGCTATCATAATGTATAAGTTAGCTAACTCAGTTTTTCAAGTTAGGAGCAATTAAAATGCATGAGTACTAAATACTCAAAACGTGTTAGTTCTGCTTACTTAAATTTGGGAACATCATAACTTGAAAACAAAATAAATTGATGTAACTTAGGGTTCCCACTCATCCTGGAAAACCTTGAAACATTTAAGAAAATGTAAAATGTGTCCTAAACCAATTGCTGTTAGTTGCAGAAGTTGCGTGATATAAACTCACAATTGTGTTTTATAAAGTCAAAATTGTGAATTCTGACTTTTTTTCCCTTGCATTTGCAAGTTTAACCTATATCTATATCTTGCAATTGACACTTTTTTTCTCTCAGAACTGTGATATAAACTTGCAAATGTGAGTTAAAACGTCCAATTCTGAGGAAAAATATATAATTCACACAATTCTGACTTTATAACTTGCAATATGTACCAAAAAAAAAAAAAATTCACAATTACCTTCGCCGTATAGTAAAATTGAAAATGTCCTGGAAAATGATCGCTGAAAAAGATTGGGAACTGATTACAACATATCTCAAATTCTCAATTATGTATTGTACATTGGAGCCCCACACTTTGAGAAAAAAAATATATGCTGTATTCCTTGGATTTAAGGAAATAGTGTACACAATATAATAATTTGTTCGCTTGTTTTACTAAGCGAAAATGTGTGAGAATATAACTGGTTCCCATCATTATCTAATATACACTCACCTAAAGGATTATTAGGAACACCTGTTCAATTTCTCATAATGCAATTATCTAATCAACCAATCACATGGCAGTTGCTTCAATGCATTTAGGGGTGTGGTCCTGGTCAGGACAATCTCCTGAACTCCAAACTGAATGTCAGAATAGGAAAGAAAGGAGATTTAAGCAATTTTGAGCGTGGCATGGTTGTTGGTGCCAGACGGGCCGGTCTGGGCTGGTTCTTCAAGCAGGATAATGCACCATGTCACAAAGCCCAAATCATTTCAAATTGGTTTCTTGAACATGACAATGAGTTCACTGTACTAAAATGGCCCCCACAGTCACCAGATCTGAACCCAACAGAGCATCTTTGCGATGTGGTGGAACGGGAGCTTCGTGCCCTGGATGTGCATCCCACAAATCTCCATCAACTGCAAGATGCTATCCTATCAATATGAGCCAACATTTCTAAAGAATGCTTTCAGCACCTTGTTGAATCAATGCTATGTAGAAATAAGGCAGTTCTGAAGGCGAAAGGGGGTCAAACACAGTATTAGTATAGTGTTCCTAATAATCATTTAGGTGAGTGTATATCTCTTTAGATAATTTTGAACACTGAATGTTGTCTTGTCTTTCTAAAAGACCAGCATTAGTTGCTTGAATTGTTGCACCTATTCTACTTTAGATTTAGTGCATTCTCTGCACAAAAGAGCTCACTTTCAATTACATTATTTGCAATTATGTTTAGTATAAACCGGTTGAGCTATAAAAGTGCAGCACACCGTTATGGAGAATAAAATGGCAACATTAGTCCTTGCTTAATAGAAGATGAACTGTCACTTACCATGGTTCCAACCATATGCAATCAAAATAATGGAGGTTATAATAATAATAATAATAATAATAGTGTTTAATAAACAGCTGCTCATGGAAGGAGAAAGCTGTGGTCCTAGTTGTATAAATATAAAAGTTACTAATTATATAAATATAAATGTTACTAATGATGACAAATGGATGCTAATACAATTTTATTATAATATTCTGAAATGCGACTTGAAAATACAAAACACGTGTATATTACAGAATTAACAGTTTGCCTTGATTTTTAATCTTGCAATATTGCTATGCTGAATCTTTATGCAACACTTATCCAATAAATCTCCAATTCTAGTAAGACATATATAGGGTTTGTTTTAAATAAAGCCAGTGCAATCTCCAACATTGAGTATGTGCAGATGTGTCCTAATTGAGAGTCTAAATCCCAGTCACAAAGATTAATTTCACTCTTACCGGTTTATTGCTGTTTGTGCCACAAATTAACCTGTTTAAGGTAGTTTTGCTAAATGCAGCTCGATATTTCCAATTTTGCCACCGAAAGCAGTTTTCAAACACAGCCCATTGATTTCAGTAAAGATCAATTCAAATGTTTCCTGAAATCGACTCTGTTGTACATATATCTGTTATCATTTAATTGTTTTATAAAGGAGAAAGATGTACAGTGTAAAGCCAGTCATAAATATCACCAGACATAAACTCACCAAAAACAGGTGAATGCTAGTATGTGATTTGGGAACATCAGCAGCAAACTATTGTTTCAGCTGCTTAACACATTAGAATCATGCTAGCAACGCATTGCTTGCTACATTCTTAAATAATTGATCCCCTTTCCATCCCCTGTAGCTGAATGAGTGAATAGACTGTATAATTAATGATTACAAATGTTGTGGTAAAAATCCAAATAGAGCAAGCTGAAGGACCATGACATGTTTTGAACCTGTTTGGACCATGGATGCCAAAACAGATTCAGATCAGCTACTGTAATCTGGAACTAACTGTACCATGAGTATGCAGCATATAGACAGCTCACTGCTAAGCATGCATGTACAATTACAGTTTTTCTCAATTGCTTTGGATCAATAGTCAAATGAGCCTTTTTTTTCCCCCAGTGTCTGAACAATTCGTTTCTTGTTCTCATTAGCATTTGTTTGGCACGTGTGCAAAAGAGTTAGTACAATTGTCTACAATTTGCACAATGACTAAATGCACATGGCTTGTTGATCAAAACTGATGAGTTGATTCTCAGTGAAACTTTTCATCTTGGTTTCCATTAAAAATATCTAAACATCTCTATACATTTTTTTTTTTCTCCTTCTTAAACCATTGGCATTTTTTTGAAGCATTAATCCAACATTTTGTGTGGTAAATACTTAAACCAGACCATTCTCAGTAGTAACTGAGTTATGATCGGGCACAGCTTCATAGACAAATCATTTTCAAAGGGACGTCACCAATGGATGATGACGTATGCAGAGCAATGGAGAATTAGCCTAGAAATCTAGACGCACCCTAGCGGCAGCAAATCTAATCTGCCCGCGAGTGTCGTCTAGCAACTCTCAATACCAGGGCCGTTTCTAGCCTTTCTGGCACCCTAGGCAAGATTCATATGTTGCACCCCCCCCCCCCCCTCCCCCTATAGTTTTTAAACTATAACTTATAAAGCAAATATGACTTCCTTGTTTCATGGGCTTATTGTACATGCATTAATCGAATAATGTAGCTAGGTTTATTATCACTGAGATCACAGATGTTCAGGGGGGGCTGAGATAAAAAAGGGCCTAGTGATGCCTATGGTTATGACAGTATTAGCCTACTTGATCAATTTAAACAGCTATCTCTGATGTAATGTTTTTTTTTTTTTTTTTCAAATGAACTATGCTATAATGTTCTGCAGCTGTAATAAATGAGCATGGCGTGTGGTCGGTCCAGTACTAATATTCAGTGTAATGTTTTGCTCAACGTTATGATAGAGCGATCAGCTTAGTAGAGAACAAGTAAAGTTAACCAGTAAATATGTGAGAACAAGTAACCAGTAAATACAGGTAAACATACCTTTATATTTCGCTTTCTTTTTTATATTTCCTCTTTTTTCTTTTTACGATACTGAGCCCCTGATGGCTTTGACCTTTTCATGATGATGAAACTAAAGCACGCTGTAACGAGTAGAAATATAGTGTGGCCCCTTTAAGAGTTGCGCGTGCTCCCTGCAATCGAAGTCTGCATTTTGTGTATGTGCGCACTGAGTCTTGAGCTCCCATGTGTGGGGATTATTTTCTGTTTTCTGTTGCTAACAGTTTTGTTTTATTAAGTAATGCTGTGGACAGAAAGGGAGTTTGTGATGAGAGTTCAGCGGGGAATAAAGTGCGATCTGTTTGATGTTAATCGCCTCCGTGTTTGCATCCACTCCAGTTACATTAAGTGAGCTATCCGCATTTTTCACTCGGACACAAGCGTTACAACGCCACGGATGACGACGTTTCCTGCCGCCCTCTACATGATCTCATTTCATTGCAGCAGCGCCACTATCACCATGGCGACTTCACTCCAATAATCACAACTAATCATAATGCCTTGAAATAGCAAAAGTACGAAATATTAATGATAAAATATATATGAAATAACTAAAAAATCTTGTTGGGGCGGGCGCTCACTGGCGCCCCCCAGCTGTTGGCGCCCTAGGCGACCGCCTAGTTTGCCTATGCCTAGAAACGGCACTGCTCAATACCCTTCTGAGCTGTAAACGCCAAACTCTTTCCGGGCCAATTACATCGTGTATAGAGTCGGTGGGCGGGGCCATAATGACGACGGCCAAGTTGTGTTTGCGTTCTTCTAGTAAACACAGAAGCTGGCGAACTGCGGCGGTCTTTCGAATCAGCTTTGACCACGATTCTGGAAGACTTGGAGTTAAGCTTTTCTCTGAGAAAATAAAGAACGGCACTGAAGTCATTCTTAAAAAGGGAAGATGTGTTCGGAGTTTTGCCGACCGAATACGGCGAATGTTTAATCTATCACCGAGCTCTGTTTCACCTTCGTTGCTCTGGTTGGTTGTAGCGCTATCCTATCGCGTCCAGAGGGAGTTTGAAAGACAACCGTTTATCCCGCCGCTCGGATTGAGCTGTCAATGGTGAGTTTCCAGACCAAACATCTTGATGGGTCTGGCTTGTCAGGCTAATGGAGAATCATCTGAGACAGCAATTCTCTGTTTGTGATTTCAAGGAAGATATTGCAATGGCTTCTGATGACTTTTGCCATTGTTGTAAAATAAATATGATAATAGCTGGTGTCCACTGCCACTCTATCAACATTTTTTCTAAATTTGGAAAACTATAGCATCTCAGACCGACTGAAACATCTCAGATTGACAGTTGAACTCAAAACATCAAGCTCTGATCGCATTTGCCCCCGTTGTAAGGCATTTGTATTGTGATTAGAACTCGATTTACAATATTTTGAAAATAAAATAATATTGAGGAGTCTTCAGAAAATTGTGTCTCACAAACGTTTCCGAAGTGTTAGAACATTTACAGACTTGAGCATAGTTACGCTAGTTTATATTTACAATTATTTACAAATTTTACATGATTACCAGATCTAGTGTGAGGAAATAAACACAGAAAGGCCAGATCCAGAGCTGCTGTGTGGTGTTAGCACATTATCACACACACCTCATCAAAGTATCTGGTGTAAAGTTAATCCACATCTGGTAGCCGAGTGTTGTTCTTTGCTCGGGTTTTAACAAAAAGGAATAGTTTAAATCGCTTAAAACAGATGCGATAGCTGATTCGAATGAGCGATATTCCACAGCGGCATCCTGCTTCCACACCGTCACTGCGCTGTCGTCATTGTGTAAAGCCGGCCCGACGGTTCGAGAGGTGCCACGATTTCGAAGGATTAGAAATGGGTTTGAATGGCCTTTTTGCCAGACTACTTGCAGAGCAAATCTAAATTTGCCGGAAGTTGTATGGGTTCTCCCAGGCTATTTGTTGGGTGAACTAACCCTTTAAAACAAAACAACAAGAAAAAGAAAAGGAAAAAACTTTTTGCTAGTGGACTAAGAAACTTTCTTTAGGATTTATTCCCATCTAATAATATGCTGTGGCTCAATCTTATATCTAAACATTTTCAAAACAAGATAAATGTATTAAATACAAACATTTTTTTTTTGCAGTTAACTGATATTTAGGCTTATTTATGCTGTAAAAAACTTTTATTTATCATTTTAAAAATGTCAAGCTGGAATTATAACAATCCATCATGACTCAGTCGATAACTCAATTTATACCCGCTCTCCTTGTGCACTTTTATTGAGAGATTATGATATTGTGCTATATTCAATATCAGGCCCTTCAGCTTCTTTTTGATTCTTTTTTCTCTTTGGTCTGCCTTTGAGTCTTTGAGGTGAGTCTCTTTGTGTTTGGCCTTTGTGGAGCATTTTCCTCCTGACTTTGATGCTTGGGTGAACGTCCCACAGCCTTAGTGTTTGTTCCTTTGCAAAAAAAAAATTACCACCTGTCCTACTTGGTTTCTCACCCCTGACTATATGCTTCTTCCTAGTGAATTTCCTCCACAACTGGAGTGGATATGGAAGTCTGCGCTCATTTTTTGGGGGTCAGTAAAGGATAGACGTTCTACAGGACGATCGGATCATATAACTGGAGCGGATTCTAGAGCCAGCTGATCTCTCGGGAAGTCATTATTCCTTCTAGGGGACCACTGGGTGGTTCGGTTCTTACAAGTGCATACATTTCACAGACAAGAAGACCAATGTCTGATAAAAAAGAAAATTGAATTTTTACATCAGTTACATAACATTTTCAGTAACTTTCACAGTTACTGATGTTCACATTTATATATCCATGTATATTTTTAATCAGTTTGGTGGGTTTTGTAACTCTCGCTGTCAGCTTACATATTCCCTTTCTCTTTGTAGTTTCTTTTGCGTGGCGTCTCTGTATATGCACTATGTGAGATTTAAACGAGCTCGCCCTTAAGGCTGAGGGCAAATTTAATATCTTTGAATATCCTCTAAAAGTTTCTCTTTATTTTGAAAATGCACTGAGAGAGACAGAGAACAAAGGCAGACCTTATCAACATTCACACAGCTATATTTAGAGCTTTCCTCATGGCCTTACTTTTATAGGTAATATTGTGCTGCAAAAACAATGTCCCTGGGTGAAGAACTGTCATACATCAAGTCCAACAGAGATCTGACGGTGTTAAAGGTACAGGAATACATATGTTGGATATTATTTCGCCTCTAAAAATAGATCAAAACCGCTGCAAAAATCAACTTGGTCTTTCCTAAGCACTACATTTTCACATCTTCATCATGCATTCAATTAATCTTGATATATTGGATAAAATATTTAAAGATGCAAATTATATTAGTTGTTTATCAGCATTAAGTCAGTAAATGCATATATTTTAAATAATTTATTGGATTGTTTTATTTCTTCCTTTCACTAATTGAAATGTCTCAAAACTACGGAGCCCTGCACATGTCAAATTGTGGGTAAAAATTAAGAATTTGCTAACACTTTAGTATGGGGAACACATGTTCACTATTACATATGACTTTTGCCTCAATAAACTCCTAATTTATTGCTTATTAATAGTCAGTAAGCAGTTAGAAGTAAGTTAGGTGTGTTTCGTTTAAGTTTAGGTAGATTAAGTAATGTAAAATATGGTCATGCAGAATAAGTCATTAATATGTGCTTTAGAAATATTCATAAACAGCCAATATCCTAGTATACATGCTAATTTCCATGCTAATAAGCAACTAGTTTGTCTTTACAAAGTGAATAAAATAAAGTGTTTCCAAGAATAATTTCCCTAATTTTACCAAATCATGTGCACAATATAATTTGATTCCTCATTTTAAGTAAATCATGTGCATGAAATAGTTTGTCACATTGTACTAATTTGTTTTCCAAATTGTTAATGATGCAATTGTCAGATTTTATTAAATGTAATTGAAACATGAAATTAAATGTAGTTTCCATCTGGTATTAAAGGGATAGTTCACTCAAAAATGAAAATGTGAGGTTCATGCTTACCCCCAGGGCATCCAAGATGTAGGTGTGTTTGTTTCTTCAGTAGAACACAAATGAAGATGTTTAACTCCAACCGTTGCTTGTATAATGCATGTCAATGGGGTGTTTTCTATGAGAGCCACTATGAGAGTAATAAACACAGACATACGAATCCATATTAAACCTTGCGGCTTGTGACAATAAATTGTGAGAAACCCACAATATGTTTTTTTTTTTTTACCTCATGAGGCATCTATGTAAATATATCTATGATTACGGCAGGAATTTTACCTTATTCGATGGAAGTAATATATTAGGTTAATGATGTTAGGTATTAGGTAAAAAAAAAAAAAAAAAAAAACTGTTCAGTTTCTTGCAGAAACCGATCGTTTCGTGTCTTAAGACATCAATGTATCGCCACGAACGCAGGGTTTAACATGGATTCGTATGTGTATGAATGTGTTCGTATGCGTTTTCTCTCATAGAAATACACCCCATTGAACTGCATTATATACCTGGCACAGTGCAACAGTTGGAGTTAAAAATCTTCATTTGTGCAGATAAACATCACATTTTCATTTGTGGGTGAACTATCACTATGATGCATTTTGGTCTATCAGATCACACGTAGATGAGGGAAACATACCCGTTTACACCCTGTGTTTTTATATTTATTTTTTGTCCAGTTTCAACCACTTCTGTTCTGATTTCTTCAAGGGGATGATCTATGGGCGGGTATATGTTTTTCTTTTGATCTAAAATTTTAAAATTGATGCGACCAGAGACGGAAAAAATACGGAAAGCATCGGCTTTTGTTTATGCTCTGACAGTTCCAAAACTACGCCGAACACTGTAAGTGTTAGACATGCAGAAAGTTGGAAATTAGCAAAGTTTGCCGCTTTTCGAAATGTTCATGCGTTAATTCAGTAGGTGGCCTTTTTGAGGCTGTTAGAACACACAGACCACATGAGTGTTCACATCCCGAAAGCAATCTGGTGTTTTCGACTACTCAGCCAAGCTCCAATTGCTAAACTACAACATACAAGACTGACTGACAGTTCAAGAGGTTCTATACCTTACAACAACCAAATTAATAAAACCAGAGGAATTGTGTTATCATTTCAAAAACACTTCAAGCTGTGCTTTAATGTACTGGATATGAGAATAATTTTCATATATTTCATGTAAGATGCGTTAGCTTACATGTGCATTCTGAAGTCTGTCAGAATCCACACTGCCACGAGCAAAAGATTTACAACAAATCTCATTTGACTGTCACAGTTGATGCGTCGTGAAAAATAAGAGCAGATTCTGGCACTCTTCTGTCTGGGGGAAACTTCTCACAACGATTCATTAATGAAGCTATCACACACATGAATGGTTTTATATTACTACTATTTCACTGCCCTCTCCTGTGGATATTGCTATTTCAGTGTGATTTGGCCTGATGTAAAGGATCTCAGGATGAAGTGAAGACTCTGTTTCTGATCATTCAAAATAGGTCTCGGCTCTTAAGCGTAACATCTGGAAGAACCCCAAAATCCATGACAGCGCACTTGTGGCGACCTGTGCTTTTCAAGAGTGGAGCGCAGATGTCGGATATCAATAGACGTTTTTGAGATCAATTTTGGTCTCTATAATGTTGCTCCTAAAAGATCTCAAAATACTACTAAACAGACAAATGTCTTAATATTATTCCTAAATATTGACCCATATCATATGTGCAAAAGAAAAGTCAAGTGATCAAAGTGCTAGCATACGTTTTTCATAAGTTTTATAGGAATATTTTATATTTTGGTATGTAAATGCTGCTGTTCACCATGGTTTCTCTAGTTCTGTTTAGTGCTCTCTGCCTAATTGAGTTGTCGATCTTCATTTTTTAATTGCCAGATAAATGCTTTTCTGATATAGTATCCTCCTTGAATAGTTGCAGTGTGGTTGGCTGCTTTTAGCTTGTTTTATGTAAATAAAATCAAATTGCGCTAAAAAAGCTAAAGTTTTAAAATCCCTTCCTCAATACTGATAGCTAATAGAGTTATATATATAAAGTAAGGCCATCATGTTTGAGAACGTTCTCAGCATTGCTGTTGTAATCTTTTATCAAATGGCGTGTGAGCTGAACTTTGAGGGGTTTCTGGGGGGGAATGTGTGTCTTTTCTCATCTGAGAAGAATGTAACGGCCTTGAACAGAGTAGAGCTTCTCTGATACCGACTTTCACTGTTGATTAAGAGTCAAGTGCATCTGGCACATAGAGGGAGAAAAAAATTACTTCAGATGAAGTTCATCATGGCTGCCAAGGATGGAGGAACAGTGCGCTTCCTTCCAACTTCTATTTTGTTTGAAATATCCTCTGAAGACATGCAGGGCTATTCAGGAGGGTTTGAGATTCAATTTCTTGAAATGGGAAGCAACATCCATTTCATCATACAAAATACTTGACCTATCTCACTGTCTGCATCTATGACAGGAATATACAAAAAAAGAAGAGAATTTGCTAGACCAAAAAAAACAAACCTTGTGCAGTTGATTATCCAGTATTATGAATCTGCCAGCCTTGCCTTCAAGGCCTAATCAGTACCGTAACCCACAGCTTATAAGGTCAAACAGCATTTGAAGTAAGTTTTTCTTTTTTTGTAATTGCTTATTTTCACAAGCAAAAGGTACATGTGGATACATATTCATATGCTGTGTTTTCATAGCTTGGCAAAAAAAAATTGCTATGTCAATAACTTTGCAAGGGCAGGTCAAAACTCACAAAACGATTATATATTTAAAAGAGAAAACCGCCTGAGCTTGGCAATCTTCTCCGCCCGCCGCACCTCTCTGACTCTGAGCCGAAGTATCAAAAGCATCAAAATCCAGCAGACCACACACTCTTCGGGATACTTTTTTCCCCCTTTTTCTGACATTTTTCCTACATTTGTGAACGGTTCTGAATGTGAAATGCTAGTCACTAATTAAATACTGCATTTTTGAAAAAAATCATTCTGCAAAGGTGCAAAGCACCTCTTACTTCCACCGTTTGAATAAAGCATGATATAACAAAAGATGATGGAAGCTGGAGAACAACTTAAAAAAGATGGATGACAAAGCCTGGACTGGATATAATGTACTTGTGAAGAGGTCCCCATAGGTCTGCACTAGAAAAACATCTTAAAAAACAAGGCTTTTGATAGCCGTGCCAATTCACAGTGGCTTCACCTTTCTGTGTAGGAACAGCCTGTAACAAATTAGTCAGGTTCTCTTTACTGCGACACAAACACCTGTGCACCGGCAGCAACAGGGATCAGATGGCACAACACAATTCACTCTCTCTTCAACAAGAACATACGGTATATTTTTTTTGTTTATTTAGTTTTAGTTATTGTAGTACTTCAAACTAAACTAAATGAAACTGCCTCCCTCTTAAAAATAAAGGTCTTCATTGGGATTGAGGGAACCCTGAGGAACCTTTGACATCCATGGAACCTTTTCATTATACAAAAGTAGAAATATATTTAAATGTTCTTTGCAGTGCATTCTTAAAAAGAAAGGGCTTTTATTGGCATCAATGGTCAGCTTTGGGGTAACACATTACATATAAATGTGAGTTACATAATCAGATTACTTTTTCAAGTAACTAGTAAAGTAACATTACATTTTAATCAAAATATCTAAGTTACTTTTTGGAGGCCATGTCAATTCCACGAACTCGTCGTTGTGTTCCTCAAACGATTCCTGAACCATTTTTGCTTTGTGGCAGTGCGCATTATCCTGCTGTAAGAGGCCACAGCCTAGCCTGGTCCTACCTGGTCCTGGCCACTCTTCCTTGACAAGCGTTAACTCTCTTCAGGATAGGTTCTCTGTTGAAATTTAAATCTATTGTATCTGCCCAGAGCCACTCTGGATCTTCCATAAACAATCACTAACATTTGTTTGTGACGTATGTCAACATCAATGTCTTCATTCTCAGCCACTCCCTCTGTTCGCTGATTGGACCAGTTAAAATTTGACCGGAGAAAACCAGAGAAGATTCTGCAATCCAAGACGGATGGAAGGGAAATTAAATTTGAGCGGAGGTACCTAAGAACGCTAGCCACAGCCACCAGGGAATAACGTTTCCATGCATGGTCTGCAACAATGCTTAGGTAGGTGGTTTGTGTCAAAGTAACATACACATGGATGGCAGGACCCAAGGTTTCCCAGCAGAACATTGCCCAAAGTGTCACACTGCTTCTACCGGCTTGCCTTCTTCCCATAGTGCATCCTAGTGCCATGTGTTCCCCAGGTAAGTGACGCGCACACACCCGGCCATCCACGTTATGTAAAAGAAAATGTGATTCATCAGACCATGCCACCTTCTTCCATTGCTTCCTGGTCCAGTTCTGATACTCACATGTCCACTGTTGGTGCTTTCGGCGTTGTACAGAGGTCAGCATGGACACCCTGACAGGTCTGTGGCTATGCAGCCCCATACGCAACAAACTGTGATGCAGTCTGACTCCTTTCTATCAGAACCAGCATTAACATCTTGAGCTACAGTAGCTCGTCTGTTTGATCGGAGCCCACAGGCCAGCCTTCGCTCCCCACGTGCATCAATGAGCCTTGGCCGCCCATGACCCTGATGCCGGTTCACCACTATTCCTTCCTTCCTTAGACCAATATTTAGTAGGGTAGTTGTAGTTTAAGTATTGGGTAAGATTAAGGGAAGTAGAATTTGGTCATGCAGAAAAAGTCATTAATAATAATATGTGCTTTATAAGTACTTATAAACAGCCAATATCATAGTAATATGAATGCTAATAGGCAACTAGATAATAATGAGAACTGGACCATAAATCAAAGTGTTATCTATCTTTTTCCCCCCCATCATTTTAGTTTTAGGTTACGTTTACGGTATACTGTGTCACTGTATTCTGCTGCCTGGCCTGTATTTAGCACTGTCACTTTGTAAAGAAACACTACACACCTATAGACTTAACACTAAATATGTGCATGACATCGCTGTTTTCACAAATTCACATTTTTTGTTGTTTACATAGGGGAACGATAATGGCATCATTGTCAAAAAATTGTACTCTGACAAAAGCATTTGCAAAAGCTTGTGTTTTCAAGCCCCTAAAACACAGATGTTGTGTAGATGAATATGGCCATAACCTTATTAGTTATCAATAATAATAATACCCTCCTGGAGACCACATTTATTTTTCCTGCATTTAACCATGGATGTAAAGTGAAAGATTGTGGGTTTAAGAAAATATTTATTTAAATAGTTATGTAAAATAAAGAAATAATGAAGTTTATTAATCAAATAAGTGAATAAGTGACATCTGACCATGATGTTTTTCTTGCTTCTTAGCTGTTTAAACATTCTCAAATCATGCTAGAGAACAGTTTTCATGCAGCTCGAGTGCAGCTGTCATTCGTCTTGTTTTTTTTTTCTTACCGAGTCTTGTCATAGATGCATATCGGAGGAAAAATTTAAAGAAAGTTATCCGAGACTTAGCTTTTATCTTCTGTTTCCCAAATGACAGACCCGAAAGAAAATGAATGTTTGAGTGCAGGGAGATCAACATTTTCAATAGCAAAGAAAATAGCTTTCATGCCAAAACATATCCTCTTTCTTTGAACCTAACTTTACAGTATTTTATGAACAATATCAGAAGTTCATATACAATGCCACTGAAGATCCTGACCTTTCTCAACATCTGAATTCAATAACTTTCTCTTCCTTTTTTTTTCCTTTTCACTGTCTACCCTTTTGACACTCCGTGGCTATCTCTTTCTCGCTCACATTTGTGTACTGCACTTTTTCCCATACTGAGAACGACACCTACTGCTCCAAGCTGGAGGGGCCCATTGTAAAGCAGTCTGGACTGAGCCCACCCTGTGTTGACTGCTGTTTGATTTGGCAAGTTTGGTTTGATTGACAAAGACTGCAGAGAGATAAGACCACAAGAATAGCTAATGAAAAAAACAAGAACTTTGGGGGAAAAAAAGGTATTAATTAGCACTGCGTTCACCCAGAACTGGAATAAAACATTCAGTCATTAGATAATGACATGAATAATTTGAAAATAACATTTTAATGATCATTACAATCTCAATGGGGGAGATTACAAAATCCAGGAGTAATATTAAGACTTCTTGGGTCTTTTACTACCAAAGAAAATGATTTAAACTGAAACAAAGTGCACATGCAAATATCTTTGGACGGATGGATGGATAAAAAAACTAAATAACAAATACAGACATCTGTGTTAAATCAAACTACTAAGGTGAACCTTTGTGCCAGCTGCCTTTTTGTGAGGGCTTGTGAATTAGCTGAAAAATAAATCTCCCTTGCTAGTTTTAAAGGCATTTTTCATTTTACAGTGACCTGAAAGCTGGAGGGCTTGAAAATGTGCTCTATATGGTTATGAGAGGGAGTTGGCTGGTGATGCACTTGAGTGCAGGGATTTCTGCTGTGTCATTGTGCCATGGTTATGTTGTGTTGATGAGTAATCCGTGATTTGATGTTCCTCATCTCCTAAAACACTTGGAAGAACAATTGTCATGTTATATATTGAGGTCGTATGGTGGATTGTGCTGTATTTCTGAAGGATATCAGAGGGATCGGAAAAAAATAGGAGGACAGAGTTAGGGAGCGTTCAACAATCCCATGGGATTTCGATTGATGGGCCAGATTTGATTCATCTGCCCAAAGTATTGATTTGTTTTTGTTGTAGAGATGTACAGCCCTAATCATGCTCACTATGGCTCTTTCTGTATTTCATTTTCAACACATTCTCCTGCTCAGAACAATATCATCGCCTCTGTTTTCCGACATTTATAACTTTCTTCCCTTTCCCCCTGAAATGCTCTTTAGTGAAAATATTTTTTTCTATGCTGTGTATCTGTTTATACAGGCATTTGGTGGGATATAGGACTATCCTTCTTGCATCTTATTTTTCTGCAGCGTTGCAATGGCTCCACAGAAAATATGTATTTGCATTCTAACCCACAATTTCATCTTTTATTCTAAATACATAGAATTTTAAACAAGTCGAGCAGCAATGCAGCTTTCTAGTTCGTATCAAACAAACGATAAACAATGCTATACTTCCGGGAGGGAGGGAGGGAGGGAGGGAGGGAGGGAGGGAGGAAGGAAGGAAGGAAGGAAGGAAGGAAGGAAGGAAGGAAGGAAGGAAGGGAGGGAGGGAGGGAGGGAGGGAGGGAGGGAGGGAGGGAGGGAGGGAGGGAGGGAGGGAGGGAGGGAGGAAGGAAGGAAGGAAGGAAGGAAGGAAGGAAGGAAGGAAGTTATGCTATCGGAAAAGCTCTAGTTAAACAAAATAATCGTCATATTTCAGCATTTATTCATAATTATACTAATATAATTGTAATTATATTAATAATTGTATTATTATTTAGAAAAAAAAGCAAAACAATATGAAAGAAGGAAAAGATGGAAGGAAAAACTCTCATAGTACAAAACCAGATTCTAAAGGAAAGAACGGAGCTCAAATTCCACGAATAACTTAATGTGGAGGAGAAATGCATTTTACACAAAATAATGACGCAAAATAACTGAAGAATAAACACAAAAGCAATAAATCAACAGAACATAACAGAAAATAATTAAAATAAAGTACAAAGCGAGATGTCAACAAGAACATCTTTGTTCAATATAATTTTACTTTAATATTTTGTATAAAGACAAAAGCAAGAACTCAACAGGAGGCAAGCAAACAATCAAGCACGAAATGGAGAACGAAAAAAGAAAATGCTGAAACGCCCTCATACTCATAACTAGATTTGATCAAAAGAGAGAACCGAGCTCAAATGTGCTTCATTTTCACACCAGGATGAATGTGAAAAGGTCACATGCCAGCCAACAGTTTCCCACTAATAGGAAGCACTCTAGCTGTAAGAGGTGTTAGTACAGGTTGTAAAGAATGTGACCATAGGATAAAGGAGACTGTATATATCTTTCTTCGTTCTCTGGATTTTCTCTTTTGTGTAACTCTTGGCTGATCTGTGGGCCATCTAAAATGTTTCTAAGGAGACTAAGTCTGAATACAGGGATTATTTGAAGGGTAAGGATTTAGTGCCGCACTATGGGTCTCATACCTCGCAGTTACATATACCTGAGGAATTTTTGTTTGGCAAACATCACCGCATGGAACAAAGCAGACCAACAGTGTGAGCTGTTTAGTTTGGATCAATAGAGAGAGGCAGTCAGTAATGAGGCCTGCTGTTCGGAGGATTAGAGTTTTGCAGCTGTGTTTTAATTTAGACAGTGATGGAGTAAAGCAGCAGGTAGAACCATCTACCCATATGTTACTACGTAGAATTTGTATTACATTTATTTGTTTGAATCTCCTTAAAGACCCTTACGGCACGCTTTGCGGTTTCTTTAACGATTTGAGATGGACGTGAACGCTTTGTTGTTCGGATCTGAGAATCTCTGCAGTATTAGCATGATTCCCTTCATGAACATCTTCTAAAGGCTGAGGATTAGAGCTAAATGTAATAAGATACTGATGTTTGCAAGGCTGAAGCATCATGCACATTTAAATATGCCTCTTCAGATTTTTAGGCCAAATGTGTTTGAATGCAACTTCCAATGGGGGGGGGGGGGGGGGGGGGGTTGGGGTTGTCTAAAACACATTTGCTTTTAAATGTGGGGTAAGTGTTATTTCAAATCAGCTTTACCAAACGGACTCAGGCCGAGTGCATAAACAAACTTGTAGCCAATCAGCAGTGAGTCTTCTAATGGGAGAGAAGAGCGCTCAGTGCACGTCACTATTCAAAATACACGACATACACAGGCACTGGCAGAGTGGCAACAGAAAGAGAGAGAAAAAAAAAGGGGAAGATGAAACAAAAGAAAGTGCTTTCTTCTCGAGAGGTGAGTTAACATTGGGGGGGGGGGGGGTTCACAGAACTAATGCTGGCGTTTGCTTGAATAGGCTCATGTGTCATGTTCGCTTGTTTGTCCATTTGCAATTGTATCGTCGTTCACTTCAGCGATGATAAATACCAGTTCATTTCCACACTGTACACTCTCAGTAAAAAAATTCATGTCACTGTGGCGTTACCTTTAGGTACAAAAGTGAAAAGGTACATCTTTGTGCCTTACTCACCCCTAAATGGTACTCAGTACCTTAAAAGGTGCATATCAGTATTTTAAGAGTGCGTATTAGTACCTTAAAGGTACATATTAGTAACTTTTCGGTTTTGTTTCCTCTTTTCATGATCGTGAAACAGGAGGAAAAATTAAGCGAGCGTGCCGGAGTTCTGTCTGGGACCATTTTATAGCTGGAGTTACACCATCATGACAGCCAGTTTGCTTGTGCATTCGCAGCCTTTTGTTTTGTGCAAATGTAAGTTGTAATATTCTGTTATTTTGTGCAGGCCTATCTATAGCTGATGTATCTCATATAGGATGCATTTGGTTAAGAATTAACGCCAGAGGCGATCGGTAGTAAAAGTGCGGCGGTGATCAGCTTCAGCGTGCAGCAATGCACAACTAATAATGACTATGATTGGGACTGTCATATTACATAACATTAATGAGAACTATTGTAATAAAACATAGTGATTGTGAATTATTTGGGTTTATTTGCCATGTGTTTCATTGCGTTGCTCCAGGAACAGCGCATGCTCTACATGAGTCACGCATTCTGACTCGTGCACGTATCTTAGTTCAAGCTCTTGTGCATTCGCATCAGATTGTGCAGATGTAATTTGTAATATTACATTAATTTTATATATATGTAAAAAATGTCACATAAGGATGCGGTTTTTTAGCTAAATAAAACGAGCTTGCAAAAGGCTTCAGTGTACCGGTTTTCATCCAGTGAGGAAAAGGAATGGCGTTTTGAGCAGCATTTGCACATCATCGTGCTCTCACACGCGCACACACACACACACACACACAAACACACTAAAAATGCCTTTTTTTAAGGTTTACGCATTTCAATTAATAGTAAAATTCCATCAAATTGAATACAATAATCCTTACATATTTTAATTTAATAACTGAACAAGCTCAACTTTTTTTAATTAAATCTGATGGAATTGTACTATTGAAATGCGCAAATCTTTAAAAGAAAAGTGTGGGTGGGGGATTGTAACATTTTAGAATAACACTATGAATCATTCTTTTTTTTTTATGCATTAGTAAATAGTTAAATCATCATTTATAAAGCATTGTCCCTACATTAATAGACATCAGTTTATAAATACAGCCATTAATGCTTTATTCTTGATAATTATAATAATTATATATATATATATATATATATATATATATATATATATATATATATATATATATATATATATATATACAGTCCCTGACAAGTCTTGTCGCATTTTCTAGAAATACCTGATATTAACCTGACTTTTAATTAATTCATTGGTGTTAGAAATAGCTCATATGAAAAGCTAAAACCCTCCCAAATGATTTTTAATGCACTGAAATAAATAATTTTCACAGAAAAAATATTTATCATTTAAACGAGACAGAAAGGTCAAATTTTGGCAAGACAAAAGTTTTGTCGCCTATACAGAAATGGAACAAATTTACTGCAAATACAAAAATATGTCAGCAAATTAAGTTGCGGTGCTGTGAGATCCAAATTTAATATCTTGAATGACTTCCATGAGCTTGATGGACTGCATCCATGCGGTTTGGCAAGGATTCATACAATTTATTGATGAAGTCATCAGGAATAGCTAAGAATAGGGATGCACGATATTGGATTTTGGCCGATATCCGATATGCCGATATTTTTCAGCTCATTTAGGCCGATGCCGATACCGATATATTTTTATTTTTTCCCTTTGTTTGGAAACAACACCATTTTGAGCAAAAACTATTTTTTTTTTTCATTCTGGTTTCAGATTTCTGAGGTATCCTTACTAAAAGGATTCTTGTTGAAGATAAATAAATGTTAATAAAGTTCTTTTTATGATAAGAGTATATTAAAAGCTCTGAAAATAACAATAATAAAGTCAGTAATTTTTCACCCCAGACGCAGCTGTAACCTAAATATTGTATTTTTGGATTTAACGTTTGTGCACATGAAGTGGGGGTGGCATGACATCCATTGATGCTGTCTTTTAATTCTACAATTATTGTAGAGCTCCTTGGATTATTTTTCATCATCCATTTCGTAAAATTTTATTACAGATTAATACACTGTATATAAAAGTATTTAATTTACAAGTGTCATGCTTGTGATTTATGACATCATTACTGATTTGTTTATTCAGAACAAGAAGTAACTTCAATTTATTTGTGTATTCTACTTTTCATTGTATTAGTGTAACAACAGCGCACCCACTACATGTATAAATATATAGCGGTCTAGCGGGAGGGCACTAGGACCTGGAGGAGCTTCTGCTGCTGTGGAGGCTGCCGCACGTGCTAGAGAGTGGGGAGACGCGATTGGGCTTGTTTTGGGCTAGTTTTGTTGTGAAAACGTGGCAAATCTGCTGCTGACGGTCACGTCCTTCTGTACGTGCATTCAGAAATTCAAGGCAGCATTTAAAAACAGTCAATATAAATCACTGTACATGCAATGTATTTTCTTGTTTTCACTTGAAGAATGACTGCAGTGCTGACATGGTCTTATCGCTGTAGCACTCCTTGCACACGTGAGTTATTGCAGGCGCATATCAACACGTTATCATATCGGCAAGGCATATCGGCATAATGTTTTCATATCGACCGATGCCGATTTTTATATTTTAAGCGTTTATCGGCCGATTCCGATGTCGTGCCGATAATATCGTGCATCCCTAGCTAAGAAAGCAGTCTTGCATGCCTCCCAGAGTTCATCAATATTCTTTGGTTTCGTCTTCCATGCGTCCTCTTTCATCCTACCCCACATATGCTCAATGATGTTCATGTCTGGTGACTGGGGTGGCCAATCCTGGAGCATCTTGATCTTCTTCGCCTTGAGGAACTTTGATGTGGAGATGGAAGTATGCGATGGAGCACCGTCCTGCTGCAGAATTTGGCCTCTTTTATGGTTGGGAATATAAGAGGTAGCTAAGATTTCTTGGTATTTTAGACTATTGATGTTGCCTTCCACCCTGCAGATCTCTCGCACCCCCCATACTGGATGTAACCCCAGACCATGATTTTTCCGCCACCAAACTTCACTGTTTTCTGGGTGAATCTCGGATCCATTCGGGCACCAGTAGGTCTCCTGCAATATTTGCGGCGACTGTGGTGTAATTCAACAGAAGATTCATCTGAAAAATCCACCTTCTGCCACTTTTCCTGCGTCCATCCTTTTAGCAGGCTGTGGGCCTTGGCAAATGCCACACGGTTTTTCAATTGTCTTTTGTTTAGTGCTGGCTTCTGGGCAATGATTCGACCATGGAGGCCATTTCGAGACAGAATCCGACAAACTGTTCTGGTTGACACAGGGACTTCAGGTGACCAGGTCTCGTGGAGCTCTGCTGCAGTGGAAAATGGGCTGGCCTTGGATTTTCGAGCCAACAAACGGTCCTCTCAAGCAGTTGTCTTGCGGGGTCTGCCTGACGGGGGTCTGCAAAAACGTCTCCAGTCTCTTCAAATCTTTTTTTTATCCTCTGTACTTGACGCTGAGACACATTGAAGGTGTCTGCCAAATCAGCAGTGGATCTGGTCTTCAGCCTCTTGATATTCAAAACTTTAGTCTCAGGGTGAATCTTAGGCATGTTTGCAGAGGTCTAGTTGCAGTTGATGTGAAGGTCTAGTGTACTGGGGTTCTTTTTATACACACTTGAGACCTAATTGATCCATTATTAGTCACAGGTGAAGCTCATATGACAAGGTGACAACACTTATGTCTTTGCAAAAATTGACTCAATGGGCTTTACCAAGCTGTGAATATCAGAATACTTTTTGAAAGTTTAGTTTTTCACTGAAACATTATCACAAAAGCTGGTGGGATTAAAATGAGCCATTTCTTGTAAAAAAAATCTTGATTAGAAATATATTTCAGCGGCACTTTAGGTCAATTTGTACACAAGCGACAAGACTTTTGTCAGGGACTGTATATAGGATATATATATAAAATGTACAATATTTAATTATTGTATCTTAGATCAAAATAAATAAATATTTTGCTTTATAGCATCTTGAATAAAACAAAGGACAAATCAACAATATAAAGAATTATACAGTATTTAAATACATATGATGAAAAACTAAAAATAATTAAGAAAAATTTACATTTACACATTAAATTTGTTAGACATCTAGTAATAGTTAATCAGTGTGTTTATTAATGCTTTATTAAAACCTGTTAACCGTCACGAGGACGAGGACGTGCTGAAGCTCTCTTTGCTTAAATTAGCTCAAAATTACTATCAGATGTAAGTAATTACCTTGACAAACTATACATCATTAAAAAGATCTAAGACTAAAGTTAAAAAAATTTTTACCTCTGTTTTATTCTCAAAGTCTTATAGTGACCGTAATGTGTTAATATGTGCCAGGAGTTATGAATATGATCATGGGCGTCGCTACCTTTTGATTGTAATATGCGGGTCATTTGCTCCCATTCATAAAAAACTCTTCTGTGGTCGTCATGATATTTATAATGCAATGCTATTCCACATAGCTTTTAGCATTGTATATTTTCTGTCAGATTTTTTGACCCGAAGCTACGTGAGATCACATATTGTTATATAAAACACTCGACTTATAAATTATAAAGTGATATGAAGCAAGTTTTGAATAAAACATGATTTTAATCGTATAAATTGTTGTTTTGCTGGTGTGCTAAGCTAACATGCTCGCTTGCCCTAGATGCACCTGCCACTGAGTAAATACTTAATTTTTATGAACATTTTCTAAATGTAAAACTACTGAAATGCTTATTTGGACGAAATGCATTCGATAGAGTCTCAGTGAGGGTAAAGTGAGAGGTTTGATTTAGAAATGAGGTTTGAATAGAACAGTTTGAATTGAGACTCGTTAGTAATTATAATGCAGACAAAAGAATAATAATTAGAGCCATAACCAGTCCGCAGAAGTGTGAATGTGTGCCGGGGAGACAAACTGAATGGGGCAGTTTGCACCTCTAAACAATAGAGGCAATATAGCGAATGAAAGCTGAGAAGACATGGCAATAAACATCAGTTGATATTTTAGAGATATCTCAAAATAAAATCACATGAAACGATCTTGTAAAACGTTTAATAAAATTCAGAGTTTTAGACTGATCATCTTCAGATCTGAAATATAACATGGTCAGACTTGTGGCTTTAGCTGTAGTGCATTTCTAGATTCCTCCAAGGCCCACTTCAATTTTATTTTCATAAAGATATTTCATACAAATAAATTTCTAATAACTTTACAAAACTTTGAAGCTTATTATAGCTTTTTTTGATTATAAAAAATATTATCATTTTGACTTTACAGTAAACTGCCAGGTGTCTGCTTTCAAATGAGACCATAATTATGCTTTTAGTGCAAAGGATTCACAAACTGTATTTGTTTTAGTCTGAGTATACATTTCTTAGGATTTTTTCAAAATTTGGAATTCAGCTTAACAGGTTAACATGTATTCCTGCTGTAATTCACGATTAATTAAGGTAGTTATAAAACATTTAGTAGTTGTCAGTGAACCATTTTTGTGAGCTCATCTAAAGTTAGGATGATTTATGCTTCGTAAAGCTTTTACAAAGGAGATTTAAAGACTTTTTCTAAACAGAAAACAAACAAACAGAGGAATACACCACAGAAATATTCATTTCAAGATGCAAAAAGTTTAACTTAATGTAGTACTGTTCATTAGTCCTGCATTACTTCTATTAATGACAGACCTTAATTCTTAAGTGTTACCCAAAAAATTGTGCTCTTTAAATTTAAAAAGTACATATATTGTCCCCACAAGGATAGCAAAACCTAACATTTTAGACCTTGTCTAGCACTTTTTTTTGAGTTTTTCTCTCCCGTGGGGACTTGTTTACTAATGTATCCATGAATGTGTTTTTACAAAAATGCAAGCTTCGTCATCTGACCCACATGCTCACTACAGACCTCAATTGTATTATGTTACTGTTTCTCAGTCCTTTTAATGGATGAGCTGAAAGGATAGGCTTAGCATGCAACAGATGCGGTTACATATGGTTTAAAATAACCTGGAACACACTTTCAGTGCATTTGCATTGTTGTTGGGGGCAGAAGTTCATGAACGTGAGGTTAAATGTGGTTTGGAGGCAGACAGCCACTGTGGATCAGCTCTGATGTTCCTGCTCTGAAATACGTTTCACTGCTGGGTGGAAAGAGAGGTTATCGAGTGGAGATAATGTTCTATTCATCAACCGTGCTATTTTCTTTAGACTCTGCCATTTAAATACATTATTTATTTTTTTAAGGTCAAGACATTTACCACCACAGCCCCTAACGTGAGAGAGCCGGCGTTTTCAAATCATACCTATGAGAGCCGAACACAACGTTTGCACAGTGGATTGTGAGATTGACAGCAGAGAAAGAGATGAGAGCCATTAACAAAGCATTTCAAAATTTGTCGAATGCAAAAAAAATTTTTTCCCCCAAATGAGGAATGAAAAATGATGGCCGGATTTGCATGTACAGTGAGAGTCAATGTGCTGAAGTTTCCCCTGAATTAAGGGTGTAAGTCATATTTGTTTACATTGGCTATAAAAGGTCTACACACCCTTTTTAAAACCGCTTTTATGTAAAATTTACAACATATGCAATGGTTACGTGAAATCGTCTCGGTTACACATGTAACCCTCGTTCCCTGAAGGAGGGAACAGAGACGTTACATCAGTGACTGACTTAAAGGGAACAAAAGTTACGCATTTCAGAGAATAAAAGCTTTGAGTATTCAGGGGTGTGCAAATACACTTATCAGGCATAACATTATTCCCTTTTCCTACCAAAACAGCTGACCTTTCAAGGTTCATCAGACCAGGCCACCTTCTTCCATAGCTCCATGGTCCAGTTCTGATGCTCACGTGCACACTGTTGGCACTTTCGCCGTCTGACAGGTGTTAACATGGGCTCCCTGATTGGTCTGCGGCTATGCAGCCCCATACGCAACAAACTGCGATGCGCTGTGTGTTCTGACACTGACCACAGCAGACCAGGAACACCCCACAAGAGCTGCAGTTTTTAAAGCTGCTCTGTCCCTGTCATTTAGCCATCACAATTCGGCCCTAGTCAAACTTGCACAAATCCTTACGCTTGCCCATTTTTCCTGGTTCTAACAATTTAAGGATAAAATGTTCACTTGCTGCCTAATATATCCCACCCACTAACAGGTGAGGTGATGAAGAGATAATAAGTGTTGTTCAATTCACCTGTCGGTAGGGCTGGGCACCGAACAACAATACTTTTATGGTACTGAACGTAAAACTCAGATACTATTGAACAATTATTTACCTTTCAAGTGCCAAATTTTGATTCCAAAAGCTAAGCGGCAGTGTCTGTTTGAGTCTGTAGCATACTTGCATGAAAGGACCTAAAGCATTGGTAATTGGCTGTCCACCACCACGTGACGGGAGGATTTCTGAAGATATTTGCAGTCACAGACACAGCACAAGTGTAGTTGTTTTTTCTCATGTGTTCTACCACGTCGCTTTACAGTGCCAAAAAGGTCTAAAGTGTGGCTAGACTTTATAAAAGTGGATGCCGAGTCAGCAAAGTGCAACATATGCGATAAGAAGCGACCAATGGCAGTGGTGTACTCACACTAGGCGCTCTAAACTGTGCCCGAGCATGTTTGAGCCCCAAACCCTGGTTCATTTGACAAGTGTGAGTGCTCCGGTGCAGTTCGGTTGGCTGGCCCTGGCTCGCTTGGAAGAGTTGAGCCAGAGTGCGGTTCGCATGCAGTTTGAGCATTGACAGCTGTGCGCTACTGTCATCATTACCAAATTATTACTACTTGAATAGACTTCACCTTATTGATTAACATGAATTGTTGTTTGCGAGTAAAACTGTTTATTCCTCCAAAGTCAGCTGCCTCCGTAATAATCTTCTGATACATGCAGTGCAGTCAAGTGGAAATCGCTGCACCGCATAAATGATAAATATATTAGTCAATCAATCAACTTTATTTATATAGCGCTTTTACAATGACAATTGTTTCAAAGCAGCTTTACAGTGTTAAACAGGAAAATATTGCAACAAAATTTTACAAACATTATTGCAACAAAATTATTAGTGAAAGCGCTTTTCTTCTGTTCTTCTTCAAAACAGAAAGTTGCGGCAAGTGTGAGTGCAGGCCAGCGAGGGAGAAGGGAGGGGGACAATCATGCTCAGGGAAATACTTGACAGATAAGTGTAATTTCACTACTTAAAGGGTCATGAAACCCCAAAACACTTTTTTTGAGATGTAAACAGATATGTATAGGCTGCACATCATTGAAAACACTAAGGGTACTCATATATGAAAATAGTTATTTTTGCATTTTTCAGAGCGATTTCTGTCTTCCGGTTTGAAAAGCTTAGTCGGAGCAACGTCACAAATGCTGACGTCGGCACTGCCTTTTCGGCCCAAGTATGGGCTGCTGGGCACATGCTGACGTCGACCGCTCCGAGCGATTCTCGATATATATTCATGACATGAAGCTCATTCAGTCCAATCCCTGCGCTGTAGTATGCATACAAGATAATTTAGTTAATATGCATGAGACAGTCACTTCTGTCAGGCTCGTCTTACATCATTATTGTAGAGATATGGTGGGGAAGTTTTGGAAGCAGCGTGCGGAAAAGTCACGGAGGAAAGCTAGGCGTTGTGCTGATACGAAGTAACGTAAAGGGCGCCGAGCGAGCTGTAACCGGCGCCGTCTGTGGAAGCCTTTGCTACAAAGGCTCGGTAAAGTAAAATTCACCTGAGGAATCGCACGCCGAACCTGCAAGCGTTGACTATCTATGTCAGGAGTGCAAAATAACCAATCTGTAATCTGTAGGCTAATGAACAAAAGCCACGTCCTCTCCGTTTTATTTGTCGTCACAGCTATGCACTAAACCGCATGTGTTCGGGCTCTTAGTGAAACCGTGTGCTGCATATTTGGACAAATATAGATTTAGCTGCCGAGTGATAGACAGCGCGGATCGTCACGGCAACCCAGCGCGCGTCGCTCTGCTTCAGATGCGCGGTCAAGACTAGCCTCAAACCCCTTCGCTTTTACCCCGATCTAGAATTACACATCTCTGTCGCATCGCATGTTGGGTGGTTCACGTTCTCTTATCACGTCGGCGCGTTGTTCATCTTGCCAAACAGCGTGCATATTTGGACATATAGTTTTTTCACGTTTGCAAAATATTTCGTCATGCAGAATAACATTTATTTTCATTTCTCACTGAATTATGCTGGTTTGAACTTCGAAGAGCTGAATGATTTGCGATCTCTGCTGCACGCCACTCATAGCTCTCTCATTCGCTGTACTCATCCCTCATTTAATCTCACTGTGGTAAACAATGCCAACGTGAACCAAGAACATGTCTCAGAACCGCTGTAACTGCTGCTGTTGGTATCGCTTATCTTAATGCACCTACTGACACTCCCCTATTTATGCAAACATTCCCTCTTTCCACACAATACCATCCCACCTTTTCACAGTCAGCCACTCCCCTTTTAACAAGCTTTTTCAAATCGAAGGTGTGAAAAAACACTGCTGCAGCAGGGGGGTTTCATGACCCTTTAAACTGAATGCATGTGCACAACGCTGACTACCACTTTATGTATGTTAGCTTGTGCTGCTAGTCGGTTGCATATGATATCGGAAAAAGTATCGTTAGGAATCAGTATCGAAACTGAGGTATCGAAATTAGCACCGGATCCAGAGATTTTGAACAATACCCAGCCCTCCCTGTCAGTGATCATAATGTTATGCCTGATCGGTGCATATGTGGTGAGGTATTCCAAGATGTGTTTAGACTTTTTATATCCACTGTACATATTACTATATTCTATTCAGATTTCAAATAGTATCTTTCCGTGTTACTAACCAAGCTGAGTTAGCAAAATTGTATTTAATTGGGCCCTATAATACATGGCTCAATGCGATGGTTTCAGCCTGACGCAGCTTATAGCAAATGCACTCGTGTCCATCTGTTCACCCATGGGCTTGCTGGTCTGTAAACGAGGTGTGTTCAGGTGCATTGTTGGTGCATTGCTATTTCGAGGCAACATGGCACCTGCGCCATTGACCAACAAAAACCTGGTCGAATGGTGATTATTTGACCATTCGTGGCAATACACACATGCATTTAAACTGACTTGTCAGGTAGTGATCGACCGATATGGATTTTTTATAACCGATACCGATTATTTGGATGTTTATGTGCCGATAACCCGATATATAGAACCGTTATTTATTTATTGTGTTATTTCTGTTTTTTACAATTACAGCAACAGCACTTAACTGCACTTTTTAAACACTGTAATTTTTGCGGTTTCACTCCCTTACATACAGAACAAAAGACATCTACATCAATATATAGTCTGAAAAAATTCGCTTTTTTTTAAATACAGCGCAGTCCTTTTAACATTAATGCTGTTTCAACTTTTTATTTATAAATGCAGCCATATTAACAACAGGCAAAATACATATATAAAGTCTAATATTTTCAAATGGAGAACATAAATGAGAGTTGAGTCTATCAAATCCCCATAACTATGAGCATAAATATAAGCATTCATTTTAAACTACAGTTTTAAAAGGTTTATGTGTTTAATAGACTAAAGATTGAATATTCTCTGGAATTGTAATAGCTATGATGTATTCGTGGGTTTGTTTCTTTTTCTTATCTCATCTAGTACGGTATCAAAATTAATGTTTGTGTATGTCTATGAAATGCTGACGACAGCGCTGTTTTCATCTCTGCGTTTAACTTGCACATCTCGCGGAGATAGGCCTAATACATTTTCACGGAGCTGTAATTAATTAGATATTTATTATATAAATGTTATAAAGCAGACGTTAATATAATTAGGAGTTTTAAACGAGTCTGTCTTACATACGGTGACTATCCTATGCTGGAGCAGCAACTCCGTGAGAGAATGCGACAGAGCATAAACAACACAGAGAGAAATAAGTTTAGCGCTTTCCAACATGCTCTCATTCATGGTGGCCTAATAATTCATTTTCACGGAGCTGTAATTAATAAGATGTTTATTATATAAATGTTATATAGCAGACGTTAATATAATTTAAGGAGTTTTAAACGAGTTGGTCTTGTTTAGCCTACTGTAACGTTAGCATATATGCTGGAGCAACAACTCGGTGAGTCAACGGCTGAATGCAACTGAGCATAAACACACAGAAAGAAAGAAATTCGGTGCTTTTACTTCCAACATGCTCTCATTCATGGCTGTTTTGTTTCATTCATGTGAAGTTACGTCTTTATTGTGACATAACGGATTACCTGACGACTCTGTCAGTGAGTCGTCTCTACAGTGCCATGTTTAAACTATATAATATCATCTCATAACATCTTATTTGTGCATATCTCAATTGTGCATTAATGTTATGTCAAACAAAGTTTATTAATTAAGGGATGCATTTTACCTTTAAACACCGTTGTTGACTCATCTCCCCTCAGACAGTCCGTTAATGGCGCGCTTGTATGCAATTCTCAAAACGTCCACAAGATGGCGCCATTTATCGGGAAATCCGATATTACAAAACCGATATCCGATTATGGGAAAATGCTTAAATATCGGGAAGAATATCGGGAATCCGATATATCGGTTGATCAGTATTGTCAGGTTGAGGGTGTCTATATAATAACATGTAAATAGCGGTCCACCATGGAGCAAGCACACCTGGCTTTTAAAGGGAACGGGAGATGAGACTGATTGTTTTATTGCACGTTATGCCCAAAACTCACCCATGACTCATTAAGAAACTAGGTACAAACCTTTTGGACCATGCGCCTGGCATGACAAGCATTTTTTCCGTTGTTAAAACTAGCAAAAGTGGTTACGGACTCGACCTAAGTGCACCTGCGCCATGAGCTTCAGACATTCTCTTAGAATGTTAAAATAGGGCCCCATATCTTGAAATTGTACTCAATCTGACACTGACATAAGTGACTGAGGTAATGGCTCAGAAGTATGCATACTAAAATGCCTCTCACCAGTTAATTGCAATACACTTGCTATTTCTAACAAATTATTCTTTGATCTGTATTATTAAAACACAGGGTGACTAGATAAATGCACCGCAATAAGCTTTGTTCAATCGTTCTTTAAGACAATCCCCAAACTCCATATTTTAAATATGCATGCATTATTAAATATAGATCAGACTTTGGATTAAGTTTTAAGGGCTCTTTTTGTGCATTTTTTTTAGTCCTTGGTTGCTCATTAACACTATTTTGTAACTAGAAAGTGCAGACTGCAGAATATCAATAAATAAATATCGAGCTTTGTTTCTTTCTTTGCTTGAGATTTAAAATTGCATGACAGGTATACACATACAATATATGAGACTGTCATATTTTATGTTGGTATATGGAGAGGAATATGTATGCACCAATACAGGTCACGGCACACTTAAACCTGTGAGAATACCTCTTGCTGACACTGAGGTGGAAAATGTGGAGGTAATTTGATATTGTGTCTTTATTAGATTAAACTCAAAAAGGTTGCCTTGGGTACGTTGGCTCAGCCGTATCGTGTAACATCATCAATACACGTAGGAGCAGAACAACGACCTTTCTTCTGGCAAATAACCTCAGTTTACACACCCATTTAGTCATTAATTCTGTCCTCATTTGTCTAATCTTTAGAGGTCAAGTCAAGCACAAAGTAACACTAGAGGTAAATCCACTCCAGACACATTGAGTTTGACATCTTGTGTTTTACATTTTAGATTCTAGAGGGCTAAATTGACATTGTTTTTCAAAAGGACTCATTTCTTTCATTTATTCTTGTAAAAAAAAAAAACTAATTAGCCAGCAGGATACAAGATTAAAAAAAGCCAAATACAAGGAAAAATGGCTGTGTCTAGCGAACGTTCTCTATCAGTTGGCTGGTAATTAAAGTGTAACTTCAACGATTTTCAACCTGCTTTGTATTGTTAATGTTAGTAGTGTAAATTTAAAAAGATTACTCAATGTTGCAGCAAAATGTATGTTTATTTGTCAGCAAAAGTCTAGTCTTGCATAGCCAGACCTTCAGACTGACGACAGAAAGTCAGGTCTTTTTCACAGCTTTAATTAGCAAAGGACTGCCCAAGAGGATGTATGACTGACATATAACGCAACCAATCACAGCTCGTTTTGTTCCACGTCATGTTTAGGGCCGTGAAAATGTAAAGTCAATGTCCCTGCAATAACAGACCGGTTGTACATCTATTAATTAATTATTTAATAATGTTGTGCGAGGTTATTGCAACAATGGAGCTGCAAACTTTACATACTTGAAATTCCAGCTTTAGTTGATCCTAAGCTCTGATTGTCACTGGCATTTGTTTCCAGGTGGACCATTAAAGAGCGCAACACACGTCTCGTGGGCATCCTGTAGACTTTAACCAATCAGATGACGACTTTCAAACTCCTGAAGTGTTTACAGATAAGTGTGCCAAATGCATCAGACGTTCAGCCAATAGTCCATCATACTTCCGCATTTTACACCCCCGCTGATGAACAAGTTTTTCACTACAATTGTATCATACTTTATCTACTCTTTAAACACTATGGTAAAAAAAGGAACACTATGGCAGCAGTCTTCTTACCTGTACACAACAGCATTTTGCTTCAGGTGGTTGGGATGGAACTGACAGAACAGTAGTTTCTTTCAGTGTTCCCCTTCTATTTGGCCTTCATTGTCATCCAGTTTGAAATGTTGATTACAAACACAGAGGTTTTCAGATTTCCATCATGCTGTTCTCTCCATATTCTTTACAGCCTTTAGCCGCTGCCTACAACACACTGGGTCCTTCACGGGAAACCAAAAATAACTCTCTCCCACTAAATGTGCGCTCTTTGAATTCTTGCACCTGAGAATACAAGTCACCAACATTATTCAGTTTGCTTAGAAGTATTTCCTAAAGTAAAGTGGTATTTGACCCCTGTCAAGCGTACCCATTGGTGCAGATTGGCTTGATGACATAGATGTGACATAAGCACCCTGTCTGACAGTTGTAAGTCTTCTAGTTGTGGAAAGTGAAATCTGAATCACATTGTTTAAATGTTTTATCCCATTGCTTTTCGCTCACTATGGGCTTCTCCCCATTCTTCTCCCTTGGCTTTATCAGACTTTATGTCTCCACATCCCCCCGACTGTCTCATAGACAGTAAAAGATTAGCCTAACGTGGTCATCCTCAATTCTAGTCAGAATATGAGTCTGAAACTGCTCCATTGGGCTGTGATTATGGGGTGTGTTTCAACCAAACCAGGAAAGACATCAGTTGGATAGAGCTACAACCAATAAGAGCAACGAAGCGACGCATTGTCAAATGTCAACATAGTTCAACTGCACTGTGTTGCCATGTCCGCGTTTTTCCCCCCCGGTTGTTTTCTATGTCCGCGGGTTGAAGCGACTATTATGTGATATATAGATCCATGAGTGCGAATTTTAGCAGGCAACCTTGCCGAAATAACACACATTTTACCCCCCAAACGCCATTTTTCCCCGGAGAACCCCCCGAGAAGCTATTGTTTAGGGCTAGTAGTTGGCGGGTTTTGTTGTAAAAACTTGGCAACCCTGTCTACACGCGCGCTGAAATCAGGCTGGAATACACGATCTTTGTCGGTGTTGTAAAAAAATAAAAGAATTTAATGATACACAGAGTACTTACCCAACATGATCATCTTTTCTGAGAGAAATTGTGATGGTGGATGCATATACAAACAAGCTCTCCGTTTAGGATTCGAAAAAAAAATATAATCCAAGTCCCGTTTGATTACGTGCATGATTACGTTACTGTTGAGCCCTCCCTGATGATTTCATTGGTCCGAACAGTTTCTGTTCGGGGATAATTACTCCTCTATGGAGCAAGGCCAGACCGAACTGCCAGACCTAAAAAAATCATGGGCGGGGCTAAGTTTGGCTGGAATCCAGGCTAGTAAAAGATTGCTTCTGAGCGTCTCCTCCTGTCTATACGGTAATTTCTCTACTGTGCGACAGAGTCGCGTTGGTTATGACGCAATCGTTAGCCTATTTTTACAAAAACGGCTTCTACGGGGCGATAGTGTAAGATACAAGGTAATGGAGCCTTTTATACATTGTTGTGTTTCTTTAGAAATAAAATATGTACAAAAAGAGTCTTTAAACCCCTTAGATATAAAGTTATTCACTGTCAAAGTGACACAAAAATGAATGGGAGTCAATGTGATGCTAACAGCAGGTTAGCAATGGCGGCCCCTATGGGAGGTGCGCTTTCCGAGTGCTAGATTACCCCCTTGGTGTTTTCCTACCTTTGGTTACTTCTTTTTGTTTTAATGGAAATTACAGAATTACAGTACAATTACAGAAGAATAAAATTCAGCATATTTCATTACATTTTGGATCTTGGAAAGGGTTCAGTTTGAGCAGATGTTATACCATCATCACTCCTTTTCAGAGCTCATTTCCCATTATATTCAGCATCTGGCTCATATTCGCGATCTCAAACATTTTTTTTTTCAAAACTATCAGTTCAGCATCTTGAAAATCAATATTTTGATCGCTGACAGCTTCTTCACCCGATCCACCATCAAGTGGCAGTGACTAATATTTGATTGCATTCAGTACTTGCTCTTCAGTCAATCGCTGAGACATTTCAAATTTAGCAAATTATTCTTGTGTTCTGCCTGAAGTAACTATGAGTGAAACGTCTCTTCATCATTGTATGTTAGACATAGCCACCTTGAGGAATAAAGGTGAATTGCACTTAGTGTGTCATTAAATATTCAATAATTGCTGTGAAGAAGAAAAAAAATACGGACAGTCTTACCTCAGGTCTTTAGCAACCCTATACAAAAAATGTATGGAAAAACAGGCATTCTATTACAAATTTTTTTTTATAATTCATGTCATCGTATATTGTTTAAGGAGTTGAATGAGGAATACAAAGAAGGTTAGTGTCTTACTTTAAAAAAATGAATAAGAAGGAGGGTAGTGAAAGACATTCCAGGTCGCTAAAGACACAAAGTATGCATTTAAGAGTTAAAAACATTGCAAAATACACTACCAGCCACTTATATATATATATATATATATATATATATATATATATATATATATATATATATATATATACTGTAGGGAGAGAACAACTATTTTGCTTGGTAAAATTGTATTTTTGTTTGCATTTACTACTAAAAGGTACATATGAAAATTACTCTGTGTCGCTGTGGGTTGTTTCATGGGTTACTAAATATATAATAAAAATAAATAAATGTCATCATCAAAATCACCAACAGTGACAGTATGTATAATTTAGCTTCTTCACCATCAGGTGGATCCACTTGTGTCTCCACAACAGCTGAAGTCTGATGCATACGTTACGACTCCAGCCACCACGACTCCACTCTGCGTGCCACGGCGGAGAGAGGAAATGTCAGAATTCTACACAGAGTGCAATTCAAGCTGCCAAACCTCAAAAGTGATGGGAGCTTTTCAAAGCCGACTCATTAAATATAGACCCATAACATGTACGCTTTGAAGAGCCTCTTTGAAAACGTAATCTTATGGGAAAGTCGCGAATGAATGGTTATCAGAAAACTAGCAGGTGGAAAGATGAATATGGTCTTTTAAAACTTGCTGCTTGAGATCTGTCAGTGTTAGTGGCCAGTGTTCATGACTTACTGCATCTGAGCGTTTCAGTATTAGCAATATAATAAGCCACAATTCATCATCAGTCTTTACTTAACTGAAATCAACCCTTTAGAGTGTTTTAAGAGCTTGTAAATGTTCACACGCTCCAATTTCTATTAAGGCAGGGCCAATTTGTGTCCACTAACTTTTTCTCTATACTATACCACAAAAGTAGACAATAATAAGCACCACAAGAATATTGCTCATGCTATTTAAGTACAACATGACCTTTAACTACCTTAACTTTCACAGCTGATTTGACAAACTACGACATGGTATAAGTAACAAAAGTACATTTTTTTCCATAGCAACATAGCGGGGTTGCAATTCTGTCACAAGCGTTGCTATGCGTCATACCATTCATGAGATTTTCAGTAAATGTATTGCAGCAAGTGGTTATAGAACTTTAAAAAGACCTGTATATGAAATATTACATAATATAAAGTTATTTTAAACAATTAGACTCGCTAATATAATGTTGTATCTGCTTTATTGTCAGGTATATAGAGAATAATTAAAGAGATCCCTATTAAACAGATGGTATTTGAAACTAAATTAAATTATGCTGGATTTTTGTTAATGCTGCTTGAGTGCGTGCGGAAGGAGAGGAAAATGAGTCATGCCAAATACTAATATATTCTGAAATGTGTTGCAAATGTTAACACGATCTGGTAATATGTTTTGTAATGAAAACAATTGTATTAAAGATTTTAATTATGCGATCATTTATGACATATCAGCCAAGAGTTTCTAAACCTACATGCATTTTTTATTTTTTTATTTGAGGAACACACAAAAGATAATATTTTGAAGAACAATGGTGACCACTGACTTAAAAAGTACAGACAAAAAAAAAAAAAAAAAAAAAAAAAAAAAAAAGATACGCCTCCAAATTTCTTCCCTTATGTTCCATAAAATAATGAAAGGGATGCCGTTTTGGAACAATATAAAGATGAGCAATAATGGCAGACTTCATTTTCGTGCAAAATCCCTTTTTAAGAACTTTTGGACCATATTTTTCTGCAAAAGTGCCGTGTAAGAAGATCCACAGAACGCATTCAAAATTGAAAGTTAAAATTGTGTAGCGCTATACGAAATTAGATTTAAAAAAGGGAGCAGCACAAAAGTGCAGCTGTGTCACTGACTTCATTAAACCGCAGGAGTTCATTGCCGAATAATTCTTGGAAAAAAATGTAATCAAGTTATCTCATGTGAACCCTGTGTACTCGAATAAATAGCTGTTCAGTCGGAGGGCTCCCCTGATAGGTTCAAGCTGTTATCAACTCCAGATTAATTTAACTGCAGATCATTTCATCCACTTCTGAATGAAAACGCGCAAAATTAAGACGCTGCGCATCACATTTGACCATGTTAACTAAATTTCCTTTTCTTACAGTG
Source organism: Pseudorasbora parva (assembly GCF_024679245.1). Taxonomy (NCBI): domain Eukaryota; kingdom Metazoa; phylum Chordata; class Actinopteri; order Cypriniformes; family Gobionidae; genus Pseudorasbora; species Pseudorasbora parva. The sequence goes on along the minus strand of NC_090192.1, from coordinate 34,131,529 downwards.
AATCTTAATGAACTGCAAATGAAAAAAAAAAAAAAAAGAGAGACGGTAGTAGCCTTGTGGCTAAAGACCCGGCCATGCGGGTGAAGTACTGTAAGCCAGTACGTCACGATCTTTGCTACCACCACAGAGGCACAGGGCACTTAACATTCAATTGCTCCAAGGGTCTGTTCCTGTCACTAGTTCACAGTCTTTGTGGGTAAGAGAGTCAACTAAACAAGGGGCTTTCGAACTGAGGAAGGTTCTAAGGGTCTCCAGAACATTTCAGAGAATTAAAAAAACTAAGCAAAAATGGATCAAGTCCACTGAACATTAGTGGTTTCAACAGTTTAAATGTTTGGATCTGTGACAGATGAAGGAAGGGGGTCCCTCATAAAGGTTCATCAATCATATTTGGGGGGCCTTGGCATCATAAAGTTTGAAAACCCCTGAACTAAACAACACATTTCAATGGACAGCAGTATTTCTGCTAAGATTGCTGATAGATGTTGACTTTTGATCTTCTGTGTTAAACTAAAGCCCAGGCTTGATTTGTGTGTGAATTGTTTTCCACCAGGCGGCTGATGCTATATTGAGTGGTGGAGAGGATTAAGCTCAGGGATGGTGACCGTGAGGTTGGTGGTTCAAGCTCCACAAGGAGCCACCACAACCGGGGCCTTTTGCAAGTCCTTTAACCCTGGGTTACTCCAAGAGGACTGTCCCTCTGCTTTGGATAAAAGCAGTTGCCAAGTAACTACTACTGACTGCTATTGTTGTTTTTTTAAGAAGAGCACCACGTTTACAGCCTTTTTTTTCTCTCAAAAAAAGTAAAAAGAAAAAATAATAATATTTTATATATATATATATATATATATATATATATATATATATATATATATATATATATAAAATATTATATATATTAAAATATTATAAATATTATATATATATATATATATATATATATATATATATATATATATATATATATATATATATATATATATATATATATATATATATATATATATATAATATAGTTTTTCTTACACAAATGCATTGCTTCACTTCAGAAGGCCTTTATTAACCCCCTGGGGCAATGTGGAGTAAATTTATGAAGAATATTTATTAATAAAACTTTGTGTGTTCATCAGAAAGAAGAAAGTCGTATACATCTAGGATGTCTTTAGGGTAAATAAATCATGGGGTGATTTTCATTTTAAAATGAACTAATCCTTAAAGTGTGATGCCAATGTTATAATCATTTCTGTCACGACAACTTTCTGAGGGTTTGGTTTGATAATGGGTATGAAAATGTTGATATATTTGGTCTTGGTGGAATAGATCTGCTACGCTGCTGCTGCTGCAGAGCAAGTACAGGACTTGCTTCTGCCAATACATACATACGCAAGTAAGACATGCTGCTGCTGTACAATAGAAGTATACATACAAACCTCAATGGAAGATCTATACAGGTGGAGCTGGGGAAGATGGAGGGTTTCTGAAAGTGTGCTGCACTGCTGAGGCATTTACCATTAACCAAGTACTGTAAGATTAAGCAATCGCGTTCATTGGCTACTAATACAGCAGAAACTAATCAGCTGTGCTCCATGATTGCAAGTGTTCGAGTTAAACAGCACAGTCGCTAGTTCTAGTGGTGCCATCAGACATCGTTGTTGTCCTGACATAATCTTGCTACTGCTCGAGAGTAAACACTGACATGACTTTTACAGCTCAGGTTATTGGGTCATAACAATTTGTTGGCAGAACTGGGCGCCTACAAGGGATTTTTTTTTTTCTGGAAGGTCTGACAACTGCCGAGCAACCGCCACTGACAGGTCTCTAAATATTACAGATTTATTTAATCAAAATTGCTTTGTTTGTGCAGATGTGCCATACAGCTTGGAATGTTGTACTCAGCATAGTTTGTGCATTGCAAAACATCCAAAGGAGATGCAGAGACGATCAAATCTGGCAGTGATCCTAAGCCTCGGGATAAGGCCAAAGACCAAATACAACAAAGATGGAGGGGAGATGAAAAAGTATAGATAAATCTGCAGGAGGAGGGGTGGTGGAGTAGAGCAAACATGCTTTGGGCGAGTGCTTGTTCAGTGCCATCACAGAGGGTTTGAGAAGAATCTCTCTTGTGCAGTGCAAAAATAATATTTGCTGTTTCATATTTCAAAAAATATACTTATATGCGGCTGCACAGTGTGTGGAGCTATGAGAGGCTTGGGAAGGAATGAGAGAACTAAGGCCCTAATGTCTACGGAAAAAGTGTGAAAAATTGCCACTGTCCCTTTCATCTTTTCTTTTCTTTTTTTTAACCACTATTGAATTTTTTCAAAAGCAGAAGACTTCAAAGAGTTGGGGGAAAGTCATGAGTGTGGGGAGTAATGTAATTTTTGGGGAAACTGAAAGAACACTACTACATAAGGGTTCAGCTGTAGTGTATCTGTTTAAATTTCATCATTGGTTACTCAACAACCTGTTTAATAAATAATATGCTTATCATAAAATAACAGCTAAATAGATCAATTAGTACTTTTCTGTATAAAAAACATTTTATAAAGTAATACAAAGTGAACACATGTAACGATGATACTCTGAAAAAGCAATGTTTCTAGCATCAGAGCCATTGAGTCTATAAGGTGCGAAATGATGGGTAAATCATATTATATATATACATACATACATACATACACATATACACTTTTTTAATTTGATAATATGTTCTGAGTAAACGACCCCAGCAATGAAGAACAGATTGACAAAAATGGATCGCTACATAGCTTTTGAGTGCTGTGGAAAAATAAACATTTTACAAAATAAATATTTTACCTTAGAATGTAGGTTTGCAGTCTGTATTGAATGTGATGTAATAAAAACACAGAGTGTTGTGAAATAATGCAGGAATGTCTTTCTACTGAATTTGGAAAGTCGTGTGCTGCATGTAAAAAAAAAAAAAAAAATGTTAAGTTACTTGTGTGTTACTTTTTCTTACTTTGGGAAATGTAAAGGCACTTTCACACTTAAAGTAAAATGAATATGCCTCAGTCTGAAGTACACTCAAAAAAAAAAAAAAATTACAAATGTGTACCTTTTGAAGGGATAGTTCATTTTAAAAGGAAAATTCTGTCATCCTTTACTCGCCCTCAAGTTGTTTCAAATTTCTTTCTTCAGCTGAACACAGGAAGATTTTTTGAAGAATGTCAGTAACCAAAAAAAGAGCCACTGACTTCCATAGTATTTTTATTTCCTACTATGGAAGTCAATGGCTCCAGTTAACTAGCCTGGATGCCAGCCAAACTTAGCCCCGCCCACAAAATGTTTAGGTCTGGCAGTTCGGTCTGGCCTTGCTCCATAGAGGAGTAATTATCTCTGAACAGAAACTGTTCGGACCAATGAAATCATCAGGGCGGGCTTTAGACGATGACGGACAGATGATCAACAGTAACGTAATCATTCACGTCATCAAAGGGGCTTGGATTATATTTTTTCGAATCCTAAACGGAGAGCTTGTATTCAATATGCATTCACCTTCACAATTTCTCTCAGAAATGATGATCATGTTGGGTAAGTACTCTGTGTATCATTAAATTCTTTTATTTTTTTACAACACCGGCAAAGATCGTGTATTCCAGCCTGATTTCAGCGCGCGTACAGACAGGTTTGCCAAGTTTTTACAACAAAACCCGCCAACTACTAGCCCTAAACAATAGCTTCTCGGGGGGTTCTCCGGGGGAAAATGGCATTTGGGGGATAAAATGTGTTATTTTGGCAAGGTTGCCTGCTAAAATTCGCACTCATGGGTCTACATATCACATAATAGTCGCTTCAACCTGCGGACATAGAAAACAACCCGTGGGGAAAAAACGCGGACTTGGCAACACAGTGCAGTTGAACTATGTTGACATTTGACAAAGCGTCGCTTCAATTGGTTGTAGGTCTATCCAATTGATGTCTTTCCAGCAGTTTCAGACTCATATTCTGACTAGAATTGAGGCTACCAGTTAACTTTTCGGTTACTGACATTCTTCAAAAAATCTTCCCTTGTGTTCAGCTGAAGAAAGAAATTCATACAGGTTTGAAACAACTTGAGGGTGAGTAAAGGACGACAGAATTTTAATTTTAAAGTGAACTATCCCTTTAAGGCACTGGGGTGGTACCTTTAAGGGTAAATTAATGTAACTGTGTCAGGGATAGGCAAGTTCGGTCCTAGAAATCTGATGTCCTGCAGAGTTTATTTTCAAAAAAATTGTCCTCCACTGTTCCTTTTTTTTCTGAGAATGTAAATGCAAATCTACGCATTTACAGTAGAAGGAAGGACTATTACAAAACCCATCATTTTTACACATCACACTATCATAATTTTTTTCAACCTTGGGTCAACAAATGGGAAAACAAAGCAACTTGTGTTACTTATTTGAAAAAGTAACTCATATTTTGTTGTAAATTTTAAAGTAATGTGTTAGTTTATTAGTTACTTCAAAAAGTAATTGATTACGTAACTCGCGTTACTAGTTATGCATTACCCCAACAGTGATTTACAGCTTATTCAGTCTGAACAATAGAAATCTGTAGAAAAACTTAGACACATGTGGAATGTAGTGATATAATTATGTACAGTTACATAAAATAATAATTAAACTGCAGTTAGGTAACTGAAACAAGCTTCCCCTTTATCGATCGCTTATTCGCTTTACTCATCTGCCATAATATAGTTAGGCTTATAAATCATTCGAATATTCAGCACAATCATTAGAATATACTCCAGGGTTTCTACTGATACAAAGCCATATGCTAATCGCTGAAGTAACCATTAAAAACTGACTGAACCAACTCTTAAATGTAGGTCATGTAAAGGCCTGTTGACAAGATATGAAACTATAGGTGACTTCGACTCCCGAGTTTAGAGGTATCGTGGACGTTTTAGCGAGTGACTGGGCTCTGATCTTCAGGCCTGACCTCTGTGCAGATGATGGATGGGTAAGAGCCAGCACTGATAGCTGCATATCCATCAAACAAAGGCTCCCTTGATGAATGAATATGTCCTCTATCAAACGTGCATCACCTCATGAGCTGTCATTTGTGGTGAAATGCGTTCTTCCTTTAGCATGAGATTAATGAACTCAGGAAATGATTTAGTCAGCAGCTCACAGAAGGTCAAAAGGAGGTGAGTGTAGGTAAGTTTGGGAGCTGAAAGCTAACCATAACTTGATCAGAAAGAGTGATCACTGTCAGGGCAACTGCCACAGCAGATTTTACATTCGGACATATCACTTATAGAAGTCATTCAACTGAAAACAAAAGGACAGAAATACCAGTTGTAAGTGTTGAAGTCCATGTGGCTGGTTGCTAGGCAGGTGTGTTATGCATATTTGTGTAGTTCACTAGTAAATGCATGAAGGGGATCAAATTGGCATACTATGATTTTTAAAAACTGTATCAATGTGTAGTGATTTTACTTTAGCCCACCTAGGGACACCAATTATGCAGTGATTGGTACTCACAACACCACTGATGTGGTGATTTTTGGATCACACGTCCCTTAAGGTGTGTTTGACTACATCAGATGACAACTTTCCCCATTTCTTAGTTTAGGACACCACTCAAGGACTTGTACCTTGGCAGTATGAGAACACTTCCAACAGGGGGCTGTTCAATCATTTAGAATTAATGTAAATTGGAGGGAGTTTGGCAGCTGATTTACCTGAAAGAGTGGTGAGATACTGTTAACGTGTAGAGCCTCTTCTGTATTATATCAACACAGGGTGTAGTAAAATGTATTCTCACAAAATACAAGTGAATAAGTAGGGTGTGTATATGGCAGAGTTATGTTATCTTGTGGAAAAATAGACTGTTGTTTCTCTGGAACTACTAATGTGAAAAACCTTATTATGAATCAAACTAATAATTAGAAAACCATATACTGATAATATACTGTACACCAATGCCAAGGTATCTGAAAAGAGGTTTGGTTAAATGACATTCAAGTTCCACGTTATAATTGATATTCTGTCTCTCTAACAAAGAAAACACCTATACAAATTTTGAAGTAGGGATCAACTGTATTACTTCACACAATCAGTCATCTCAATAAAGAGTTACTTCTTCAAACCTGTTTGCTGATTAAGTTCATTTGATATACAAACATACCATATGCAAAACCCACACATATCAATGACAATGGACTTCCTTTACACAATATTTGAATAACACCTAGTTGAAGAGACCTTCTCCAAATAGTAAAAAAAAAAAAAAAAATCCACATAAAAACAATCAATAACCCAAAACAAAAATCACAGATAGTCTCATGCGCAGAAAGGTTATTTAAGGAAAATGCTTGTAATAACAAAACAAAACCACACAATTCTGTCCTATATCTTACTCTACTACTTCCTCATCTTTTAACCACACCAAGTGAGCACACTAGGACCCCCTGGTGGTGCGGATGAATACTACAACCACTAGAACCTTGTACAGTTCATGACACTGTTACAACGTGGTCGAGTGCGCAGTCCATTGGCAGAGACATTTCCCAGTGTGTGTGTGATAGTGCAGTGGGTAAAGGAGCCCAGAACTAACAGCCCTAGAACACAAAGTTCTGTGAGACACTGACTCCTGGAGCAAAAAAGGGTCCTAAAATCTGAAACATGCAGACGAAGGCATACCACATGACGTGAAGTGAAGATTTGCTCTCTGTGTATCTTTTGCCTCTCTGGGCCAGACACTCAGAACTTGGGCAATCTGCTTTTGTCTCTCTGATATGGAGACTTGGATCCGGTCTGTTATTGTCTCGCCGGATTAAGACTCTGAACGTAGTGTTTGTCAATGTCTCTTTCCTAACAGACTAAAGTTTTAGAACGTGGTCGTATCTGATGCTGCCTCACAATCTGTAGACCCCAGATCATGGAATTTGTTGTTGTCTCTCTGGCTAAACCGGAGTCTCAGAACAGTTTTGTCTCTTCCGATGGGAGACAGAACTTTGTTGATCTGTTTATGTCTCTCCCCTTACAGGACAGACTCAGAACAGTATATCTGTTATGTCCCATCTGACGGGAGACTCAGAACTTTGTAGATCTGTTCCGTCTCACCTTTGCAGGCCAGAGACTCAGAACAAGAACTGTCTGTTGAAAGGGTAGATGTATCCCTTTCCAATAAAGAGGATATTGCAATTTGGCGTTTCTTAATTCCAGTGCTGCAATTGGCTGCTGGCATCAGAGGGGGCACACACAGAGTGGCCAATCCTTCTTTCCCCTATTTAACTCATTTGCATAAAGCACACAGTTAGAGATTGCATTTTACCAACGCATTTCACACTTTCCAAACCACCACCAGAATACCTTTGGCAATATTCTAAACAAATAAGTCTACACAAGATGGGAAAAGATTGAACTTTCATGCATTAATTATTTATACATTAACAGCTGAATTTGTTCACAATGTTGCACTACAAACATATGTCACAGAGAATACTTATTTCTCTGAATACATATGAAATGGATGTGTGTAGTTTGCATCAGTTTGCAAAGGTTTGCAAACATAGTTTGGAAATCTTGAAACTCCATCCGGAGGTCCTGAGGATATTTTTTTATGAGAGTCACAGATCAAAATGTAGCAAACTTTTGTCCACTTGGACAATGGATAAAACCATTAACAGTCGTGGCCAAAATTATTAGAATACCTGACAGATCTGAAAATATTCACCTTTTTTTTTGCATTCAAATTTCATAATGTTCATGAAACATGCAGATGGTTGCTCTGACCAACAAATAATAGATGAAGTGAGTCTTATTGTTTTTATCCACTTTTAAATTTAATATTTGATATGTCCACCTTTTGCAGCTATTACAGCAGCACATCTCTCTGGCATAGTGTACAATATATTTCCTCTGATAACTTCAACACTAATGTTATCCAATACCTTCTGCAGCCTTCCAATACCTTCCTTTCAATGTACAATAGATCTGTCCACTTTACTTGCCCCAAATCTGCTCGATTGGGTTGAGTTCTGGACTTTGAGGGGTCCAGTCCCCCTGCAGGTAGTTCCAGCAATAGTTAGATGAATATTTTGTGTCATTGTCTTCTTGGAAAATAAATCCAGGCACAATAAGACGACTCCCAGATGCCAAGTGTTCTAATCATTTTGGCCACCACTGTATTTATTTGATATTCCGTTAATTCTTTAGAAAAATAAATAAATGAATCTGAATTTCATCAATCTCATTTTCATATTTCTTGGTCATAGGATGAGGAAAAATGATACAAATATTTGTATCACTACCCCAAGTATGCATTCGTATCCATAAAAGAGAAATACTTGTATGACCTACTACTTCTGCCGTGATTCTCAAGTTCACATTCAATGGACATTTTACTTTCCATAGAGTAGACCATGGGAGAGGAGACATGAATGGCAGGAAAATTATGCAACTTACTCTATTGCTCACTTGATAATATTAACAGTGAATATAGTACATTCAGACTGCATTCATATTGCACACATTCATGCTTGATAATACTTTATTCATACTGTAAACGTACTTCTTAACTGTCATGAAGTTCTCAAATGTAGAACTTACTGAAACCGTATATGTGGTTTCAGATGCAATAGATGAGAGGCAATGGGAAATGACACAATAAAAAATGCTGGGTTAAAAACAAGTCAGGTTGGGTTGAAAATGGACTAACCCAGAAATTGGGTTGTTTAAAGGTGCACTATGCAACTTTTCGTCCACTGATAGGAGCCTATTCTAAACGGCTCGTGAGTACCGGGACTTTTATTATGACGGGACGTGCGCACGCACTTCCGCTTTTTCCGGTCAGGTAAAAACAGCTATTTTTATCATATCAGATACATTTAAGGGGCCAAGGGCTTCGGCCATCCGTCCACTCTCTTCCCTGAACTGAAATGAAGTAGTGGGCTGTACTTTCCACACGATTGACATCAGGTTCAAGTACGACAGGTTAGCTGGTGGTTATGTTGCCCGCATACCGCCTCCCATGGCCGAGACTGGTATAACGATACCTGTCGGGCCGGGGATAGTAATGCTACTGCTAATTAAGGTTGATATCTCTGCAGCACTATATCTTGACTTTTTTTTTTTTAATGACATCATCGCCCTTATTTCTTCTCATTCATTTGATGCGTGTAGGTCATTTTTTGGATTTTTTACCTCAATTTTTACACATGGAACCTTTAAACCATCAGTGGATACATTGAAACAACCCAATTTCTGGGTTTGTCCATTTTCAACCATAATCTATTTTCTATTTACACTCAGTGAAAATAGCTTATTTTATAAATGATAATTGCTATTTACACTAAGTGCAAATAACAATAGATGTTATTTACACCAAGTGTTAATGGCAACTAGATTCTATTTACACTCAGTGAAAATACAATTTTCTTAGTAATAGATGTACTTACACAATTGCAAATTGCTGTAGATTCTATTTACTAAGTGACAATAGTGATACATTGTATTTTACACCACATAAAAGTAGCAGTTCTTTGCCATATAAACAGTAATTACATGTAGTTTATCATTTATTTTGACAGATACATATTATTTGCACCTCAGTATTGTTGTACATTAACATTAACTAAAAGCCCTCCCTACACCTATCCCTAATCCTACCCAATAAATGCTTTTATTATTATAACTTTTTGTTTGGCTCGTTATTTTCACATTTATAACATTTTCTTAATTTGTATTGAAAACAAATGCCTTTCCGATGTGATTTGTGATAAGAAAAGAGAGAAGAGCAAAGCTCTGCAAAAGGCGGATTCGAAACCATGTTGATCGCTATTTGCACTTGGTGTGAATAGACACTCAGTATCTAAAATATACTATACAGTAAATCAAATTTTGTTTATTTTGTTTAGAAAAGTACAACTGTATTTAAAAATAATAATAATTGTCTGTAATTCATATATATATGGTATATAATTTTATATGGTATACAAGGAAAGTGGACAAATAGAAAACTATTAATTACAATAAGAGTCCTTTTGTCCCCCTTTATGCACGTATAGTGTTTTTTTTTTTTTTTTGGTTCATGCATTCAAGGGTTAAAAAAAACATTACAAACTTGTATGCATTTACTTCCTCTGTGGAACACAATATAAAAGGAAAACTTTTGCATTTTGGATAAACAACTCCACAATTTCCACAGGGGAAAAAAAAGTCTTGAGGGTGGCCACTGGGCAGACGATGACAGAATATTCATTTTAAAGCAAATGATCTGCAGAAGGTGCGACTTGGACTGTCACACCTTCCTCTCACAGTCTGAATGGGCATGATGCTTCTGTTGCTAGGATACAGACCTGGGCAGTATATTAAGGTGTATCAAAAAATTACGTCAGCAGTGCTGTTTATTTGTTATGCATTTGAAACATCAAGGGGTCTGGGAAGAGGAAATGATGAGCTACTAGAGATTAAAGGCTCGAGGTTTCAGGAACACAATCATTATGTCTGAACTGTGGTTGGATTGGGAGAGATGTTTAGAGGTGACAGGAAACAAATTGATTTGTGCTTCAAGGAGGGGACTAAAGTCCTGCTATCTCTATGTGTATGGCATAAGTCAATAGTTTCTGAGATTCTTTCATTTAAACCTTGTGCCTGTTGCATGTATGCACATTTGTAGAAATAAAACCAAAGATGCTTACTTCTTTGATTTTATAATAAGAAATGCATTTCCTCTGAGACTATCAGATACAGCTTTTGTATTGCTAGCTACAGGTTTATGTTTATAGCCCATGGGGAGACTGTCTGGGGTCCCAGCAGTTTCTCTCCAGCCGTGTCTGCCAATACTAATGTCTGTTGTTTTTTTTTGTTTTTTTTACCCCTCCATGAAAACAAACCTGGAATGAAAATGGCCCGTATAGCTCTCTTGTATGTGCATGTATGAATGGGGGGAAGGGGTTGGGGTGGAGAGGGAAAATAAGAGGTTTATTTCAGTTTAGGGTGGTAAACAGAATCAAAGGTCTTTTTGGTGTAGTGGACAAAAGCTCAAGGCTGGTAACTGGATGGTTGCTGGTTCAAGCCCTGAAAGGAATAAGCAATGAACGTCAATTGTGCCCTTGAGCCTCTGCTCGTTTTTGCCATTCCTTTGGATTTGTAGTACTTTAATCAAACCATTCATTCTGATGTTCTTTAAAATAAAAGACAAGAGGAAAAAAAAATTGTCATATACTGATATATCAGAATTCTCCGTAGGGATGGGTACCGAAAACCGGTATTAAACGGGCCCGGGGGTGAATTTTGAAAGACCGTTGTATCGATAAGCTCAGACGTTATCGGTTCTGCTGTCGGTACTTTTGAAAATACACGTGACGTGTGAGTGTGAGTGAGTGAGAGAGAGAGAGAGAGAGAGAGAGAGAGAGAGAGAGAGAGAGAGAGAGAGAGAGAGAGAGAGAGAGAGAGAGAGAGAGAGAGAGAGAGAGAGAGAGAGAGAGAGAGAGAGAGAGAGAGAGAGAGAGAGAGAGAGAGAGAGAGAGAGAGAGAGAGAGAGAGAGAGAGAGAGAGAGAGAGAGCAAACGGCAGCCGAGGACAGAACTAAACATTCAAACATAGCCTGGTTACACTTTAGATCTGTGATAGTCTAATTTTATTTTAGATTTTGGCTTACAAAGATTATAATAATAATATTTATGTCTAGCCCAACTTAATTCCCTTTGCAGCAGTAGCCTACGCTGTCATTTCTCCATAAAACTCAAACGCAATGACAGAATCAGGACGATCAATGATTGTTGTAAATACAGTCTAGCTACTGTTGGTAAATTGTGGGACGCGTTTAATAATAAAAAGAGCGATTAAAAGCACAAAAATGTGCGCAAGAGATTGTTCCCAAGTCGGCGCGCGCTCTGAAACAGCCTCAACGAGACTAGCAAATTACACTTTTGGTTTCACACTCGCGTCTAAGCGATCAAATATACTCAAACATCTATGTCAAAATGACCGGCTTGGAGAGTCTCATAAACACAACACAGTTTGTGTCTAAAATGGACGTAGTTATTATGGATATAATTGGGAGAAAATGTAGTGCATCTGCCTATTCGCCTATACTATAGATCTGCACGTCTGTCTTAAAGAGGCAGCAGTGTAAATAAACATGAGACGAATTACTGCGAATTAAACAGTCAAATGCAAAGAGAAAATCACTCACAGCTCTTGAATGAATAACTTCAGCTTTAATAAGCATTATTTTGGCTATTTATGATAAACTATGCAGTGTTATTTTACATTTGATTACTAGAATTCTTCCTGAAATGAAAGCACTGTGTAGGTGCTTGTATTTTTGTTAATTGTGTATCATATATATATATATATATATATATATATATATATATATATATATATATATATATATATATATATACACACACACACACCTGAGAATTAGGGGTGGGTATCGTTAAGGTTTTAACGGTATTACTACTCTTACCGATACTGCTTATCGGTCCGGTACTTTAACGGTATTCTTATCAGTACTTTTTGAGGGATTTTATATATATATATATAAAATCCCTCAAAAAGTACTGACTCAAAAATCCCTCAAAAAGTAACAGGTTTGTTAATAAATGCCTTCTGATGCAAATCGATGGGTTTGTGTGTGAAAAATATCCATATTTAACACGTTATAAAGTAAAATATCTAGCTTGTGGCGGACCGCCTTACATATGAAAAAATCATCGCTGACACAACAATGACGCTGGCTTCACTTTCTTTTCTCTCCCATTTACTGTCATAATGCTGGGATTGGCCCGGACATTTTTTAATATAACTAGTTGTTTTCATCTGAAAGATGAATGTCATATACACCTAGAATGGCTTGAGAGGGGAGTAAATTATGGGATAATTTTCATTTTTGGATAAACTATCCCTTTAATATGCGCCATTGTTTTAACTAATTGCGTCACCTCGGTTGTAGACTTGAGTTTTCTTCTGGAAACATACACGTCACAATATTCCTCATTTAAATAACCATGCCATCCAAGTCATATGCAAAAAGTGTGTTCTTGCCATGTTCCACCCTGGATCTCTTACAGCTATGTTTAAAGGAATACTCCACCATTTTTTCATGTTATTCCCTTAACTAAGACGAGTTGACACATACCTTTCTTGTCTCGGTGCGTGCACCTAATCGCTCTGACGCGCAGTGACATTCTGATAGCATTTAGCTATTAAAGCTTGGTTAGCTGCTTTGAACATGGATACAACAACAACGGTGGAGATTCTTCTGATCTTCTGTGAAACATGACAGCACTATATACCTTCGCCTTGTTATCATAACCCTTACGATGCATGTTATAACCATGATTGTTCATAAACTATCTACCTACAAACTGATACTTCATCAACTCTGATCAAACTACTGATGCAGGCGTTCAGGTCCCGTCAGTTCTATTGACGGAAATGAGAAGTTGAGGTGAACGGAGAGGATTTTTCAAGCATGACTTTTTACTGCCCCGAGTCAAAGTACTCTCAAAAGTGCTATTCCGCCATACATTATAGGTATCCTTTTTACCCCGCTTAGAAACGCGCCACGTTTTATTTTCTGTCACCATACTTAGTCGTTCAAATATTTTTGTAACTGTATTTAAATAGGAAAACTTGGAGGTATTTAGTTACTTCTAACTTGACCTCTGTTTGGTACCTAATGAATATCAAAATCACAGCGCGTCAGAGCGATTAAGTGCATGTGACGAGAGAGGTATGTATCAACTCGTCTTAGTTAAGGGAATAACAGTTTAATAAGAAAAATTCCTTTTAGTTGTATCCCTTTAAAGGGCATGGCATTTCCCAAACACACTCAAAGCAGTAGACAAATCACAACATGCCAACCAATCCGAGCACATCGTGTTTTTTCAGAAGGAGGGGCTTCAGAGACAGAAACTAAACGGAGCATTGCTGACAGACTGGGAAGAAAGTTACAACAATCATGTGTGAAAACCTGTTTTTTGTTTTAGTTTTTTACATTCAAAAATGAAAACCTATTCTAGTGAAAAGGGTCATCTTTAACAGATAGAAGAAATGAAATGAAGAAGATGAAGAAATTAAGTTCATATTGTGACTTGTGAATACTGGAAATAATTCACACTGGCATACATATAAGGACAAGGATCAGTTTAGCAGGCACAACAACGCCAGTGTAAACATGAATGCTATGAGAGATGTGCACACACACAGACAAAGGGTAAGCAGAAAAGTGCTTTTCTTGTCATACTGTTTGCCACAGCAATGGCTTCAAGAGGGATTTCAAAGGATTAGGCAACACAGAGCTGTCAACAAAAGAGTACAAAAGAGAGACTATGAAGACAGAATAAAGAGAGAGTTGAGCTCTGCATGTCAACATACAGAAAAGAGAAACTGGGCTATACTTGCAGGAGAGAGATTACTGACTTACTGGATGCAAATAAGTTACTGGTGTCCGTTTATTTTGGATTTGAAAAAGACTATTCATAACCAAATGACAGAGTTTGGCTGATTCGTGTGACCTATTTAACCCCTGCTGGGAGATGTTGTAACTACACTACTACAACTACAAATACAAAAAAAAATCATATATTATAGTAGGTTAGAGATTACATTGTTTTCGTTTTCCGTTTCTCCTTTTGTGACATTTGCATGTTCAGCACTCTCTAATGTCAATAATAATAATAATAATAATAATAATAATAATAATAATTATTATTATTATTATTATTATTATTATTATCATTATTATTATTTAGTACACTGTAAAAAATTATTTAGAAAAAAAGTAACCTGGTTGCCTTAATATTTTGAGTTCATTGAACATTTTTTGAGATTCGACAACCTTTATTAAAATATTATTAAAAGATTTTGTAAGCATATTGGGTAATTGTGTGTGTTTTATTTCTGATGCCGAGAAACATGACAAATAGTGCTATTTTCATGATTTATCAAAAAATATGAATTTTCATTTTCATGCGTCACCTCGATTGTAGACTTGAGTTCAGATGTGGTTCAGATACAAACATATTTTGAGTTTCTATTTATTAAACAAATTTCCTTCATTGTTTCAACTCAATTTTTTTAATTTCAGGTTACTTACTTTTTTAAGTTAAACCAACAAAAACAAAAAACAAAAAAAAATGTACAGTGTAGTAGTATTCTAATTAATGTCTAATTATAAAAATAAAGACAGAAATATATTACAGGATATAAAGACAGCATATATATGTATCCCTATATATGTATATGTATATATATATATATATATATATATATATATATATATATATGTATACCAGGGATGGAAATTAGCAGCCGCCACCAGCCAAATGCGGGTGATTTTGAGTTGTGGCGGGTAAACTCGCTTTACCTACCGGCCACCGTGGCGGGGGAAATAAAAATAGCATACTGTTTCCCCTCTTTGTAAACTTTGTTCAATGCATGCGAGTGCGGCCGTATGTCCGAATATGACCAGTCGTTTTTGCCGTCATTACCCGGATGTAGTACCAGAAGACGCGAATACGAACTCGCGCACGCTGGAAGATCCGTCACTGCGCATCATTCGAGAACGCGCACTCGTCTCACAGTGCGCAAATATTGAGTTCTCTTTCAAGTCTTGCGCTTAAATGGACAAACTCACACAAAATGTATGTCAACATGTCCATCTTGATTAGCATCCAAGCAGACATAGTCTGAATATGCCTCAAGTGAACGTTATACAGTCGAGAAAGAAGAGCATATCCCTGCACTAGGTCTTAAAGGGGCAGTAGCCTTTACTACTGTCTGTTTAATGTCAAACAAAAGGACATCACTCACTGCTCTTGAATAGCTTTTGTAAGTTTAATAAGGATTAATCTTTAATTTAAACAGTTAAAATATGCAGTTATTTTACATTTGATTACTTTATTTAATTTCTGCAAGCCATTAGGCCTGTACATTAGCTATTATTAAATGTACACGAGTGGGGTCAAGTTAAACATTTTAGTTTGAATTGTATTTTATACTGTGGATTGTTGCAATGTGCTAAATAAATATTTGCATAATTTGTAACTGATTAATATTTGAAACTTTAATATTAATTTATGCAATCGCAATGCCTTGATTTTTAGTAAAGTTACACAGTCACAGCATTAGCCATAAATGCAATGGTACTAATAGTTGGCATAATTTCTTTTGGTGTTTCGGTTTCGGCCAAGAATTTTTATTTTTGTGCATCCCTACTGACAATGTTCTGCTCGGTGTGTCGTCAACACGCTTCAGAAGATGGCAAAACTAATAGTTTCATTGTTGGGACTAAAAACCTAAAACTGGAAGCCATAAAATATCACGAATCATCCAAATGCCACATCCAGATAAAAAAAAAGCGCACACAGCACAGAGCCCTACGCATTTAATGAAATGTATATCAGTTCATGGTTTGTGTGTGTATAAGAGAGATAGAGAGAATGTCAGTATGTCATTGAGACTTGAGATTAAATAAACTGCTTAAGTATTGTAGAGCTTGTAGTATTAATTTTTCACATGCAGTTACACATTGTCGGTTAAAAACAAGAAAGTGGCTGGTAAAAACATGGAGTGGCTGGTAGATTTTGAAATCCACCAGCCACAGTGGCCGGTGGACAAAAAAGTTAATTTCCCTGGTGTGTGTGTGTGTGTGTGTGTGTGTGTGTGTGTGTGTGTGTGTGTGTGTGTGTGTGTGTGTATGTATGTATGTATAATAAAACAGGGATACATATACATAAAGGCTGGCCTGTGTGGTCAAATCGAACAGACAAGTAGCTCAAATTGCTTAAGATAATGCTGGTTCTGATAGAAAGGTGTCAGAATACACAATGCATCGCAGTTTGTTGTGTATGGGTTTGCATAGCAGCAGACCAGTCAAGTTCGTGTTTGTCTTGATGATCACTGTAACCCCGCCCCCCCCAGCTGCTGACGCAAGCGGTTCTTACTTCTAGCCCAGCAATGTTTTGATGCTACTTAAGAACCACTTTTTCTGGCTTGGAGCTGGTACTTTGGCTGCGGAAAGACAAAGAACCGATTTTAAACTAGGCTCTGGCTCCGAACCAGCACCAGCACTGCCTTGGAAAAGGGGTACATGAGAAAAGACAGCTTTTTGAATTGCATATTTCCTGAGGGTCCTACACCAGCCGAGCAGCTGCTATTGCGATGAATGGCAAAAACAATTTTCTCCAGGTATTATAGAACTCCTTGACCCATGGCAACTGAATATCCAGTTTTTTGTATGAGCTTTGCAAAAGGAAGTAAAATAAAGTTGTTTTTTTCTTCAGATTTTCAGTGCTTAACCAGGGGCAGAATGCAAGGTCAGAGAGTTTTATGAGTGCACGGAGGAACAATAACTACATAGTCAAGTGTATAGTGGAGCATGACCAACTCCTCTGTTATTGACCGTCAACAGCTTTATGTAGAGATGCCCTTTTCTTTAAGCAATACAACTGTATTGAAAAACCAATGATTTACGTACCCAACACAATGTTGCTATAGCCATGCCACTCACAGGGAAGAACTGTTCATCTCCAGAGGTCAGATAACTTCAACCAAAGCCAGAAAGCAGGGCTGAAAAGACATCATAAGTGCAGCAACATTGTACTTCATGCTCTTTGCAACTTCCTTCCTCTATAATTCAGTAGCCACCTCCACTTTCATATTGCCTGATTGATCGTTTTTCTCTTTTTTTCTTCTTTAAATGACTCTAATGGGTCACGCAGCATAATGGACTGGCCTCCTACGCAGTGTTGGAGAGTAATATTCCCTTGTGTATGACCAGCTGTCCCCCATCACACCTGGTGTTTCATAATCTTACCGCTCGGACATCAGTCCCTCTCAAACATCAGCGGAAACTGGACCAAAGTTTAAAGCTTCGCTTTATTTTGAAAGTCCCTATTAAACATTCAATGACTATACACAGATCAGGCATAACATTATGACTACAGACAGATTAAATGAATAACTGATTATCTCTATCACAGCACCTATTAGTGGGTGGAATATATTAGGCAGCAAGTGAACATTTTGTCCTCAAAGTTGATGTGTTAGAAGCAGGAAAAATGGGCAAGCGTAAGGATTTGAGCAGTTTGACAAGGGCCAAATTGTGTTGGCTAGATGACTGGGTCAGAGCATCTCCAAAACTGCAGCTCTTGTGAGGGGTTCAATTGGTCAATATCTATCAAAAGTGGTCGAAGGAAGGATTATGACTGGCGACAGGGTCATGGGCGGCCAAGGCTCATTGATGCACATGGGGGGTAAAGGCTGGCCTGTGTGGTCTGAATGAACTGATCTTGTCTAGCTACTGTAGCTCAAACTGCTCAAATTAATGCTGGTTCTGATAGAAAGGTGTCAGAATACACAGTGCATTGTAGTTTGTTGTGTATCGGTCTGCATAGCCACAGAACAGTCACCGTGCCTATACTGACCCCTGTCCACTGCTGAAAACGGTAACAGTTGGCACGCTAACAGGGTGGCCGGGTGTGTGTGCATCGCTTACCTGGGGAACACATGGCACGAGGATGCACTATGGGAAGAAGGCAAGTCGGTAGAAGCAGTGTGATGCTCTGGGCAATGTTCTGATAGGAAAATTTAGGTCTTGCCAACCATGTGGATGGATGCTACTTTGACACGTACCACCTACCCAAGCATTGTTACAGACCAAGTACACTCTTTCATGGAAACAACATTCTCTGGTGGCTGTGGCCTCTTTCAGCAGGATAATGCACCCTGCCACAAAGCAAAAATAGTTCAGGAATTATTTGAGGAGCACAGCAATGAGTTTAAGGTGTTGACTTGGCCTCCAAATTCCCCAGATCTCAATCCAATGAGCATCTGTGGGATGTGCTGAACAAACAAGTCTGATCCATGGAGGCTCCACCTCGCAACTTATAGGACTTAAAGGATCTACTGCAAACATCTTGATGCCAGATTCCACCACACACCTTCAGGGGTTTGGTGGAGTTCATGCCTCAACAGATCAGGGCTGTTTTGGCAGCAAAAGGGAAACAACACAATATTAGGAAGGTGGTCATTAGTATGGTTGCACCTACATGTCTGCTAACTCTCATTAGAATGTTAGTAGAATATTAGTTGGCTGGTCGGGTTAGGGTTTAAATGCGAGTCAAAGGCAAGATGGGAAATGGCTTTTAAATACACGTTAAATTCACTTCACTTAATCACATACACAACAGTGTTGTGACATTTTATCAATAAACACCGTTTCTGGGAAAGCCAGACTAGAACTCTTAACATATCTGATTTAATCTTTGATATGCAGACTAAATCTTTGATATTTAAAAATAAATATAATTTTTATGTTCAGAAATTGCTCTAACCTACACAGGGTCATAGAGAACTTGAGACGAGTACTTTGAAAGGAGAACAAAAGAAGATAATATCTAATTAACAAGATTATCTGCTTCAGGCTATTGACAGTTGTGCCTTTGGATGCTCAAGGTTCCTCATAAATATACATTTCGATATGCGTGTCAAGATCAAGATGTGTCTTGTGACATTGGAGATTGTGAGATCATCAAGATCCATTATGTCTGTATGGCAGGATCAGAAGAAACAGTTGAATTAGTATTTATGCATGCAAATAAATGCTTTGTTTATCAATCTCATAAAACAAAAAAACTCAAGAAGGTTAAAGATTTATCCAGTGGACACTTCAAATAATTATTTTGCATATAAATACCCAATTAAACCATTAGAATAAATGTATAAGATAATGATGTTTCAGTTGTTGCAAAACATGAAAAAAGGATCATAATATATACGGGAAACTTCTGAAAAACCACTGGAACATCTAGATGCGTTTAAACTGTTGTGTGTCACGTCCAGAGGTGGACAGTAGTGGAGTATTTTTACTTTCCAAGTAATTTTATTTTGCAAGTGTATGTACTTTATCAGTGTTCTTCTTTGGAAAACTTTTACTTCACAACATTTCAAGAATAATTTGATACTTTTTACTGCACTGCAGTTCATATTGAATAGGCATGTGCCGATATCAATTTTTCATGTTGCGATTAATTGATGAAATTTTATCACGATATTGAAATAAGTTGCAAAAAAAAAGTGCTGCCATAGCATAACAGCTTTAAGAACTATTTTTGTAAGAACAAAAATAACTGAATGTTAAAATACAATAATGCACCAAAATATATACAGCTCTGGAAAAAAATTAAGAGACCCCTCTTGAGAAATCAATGTTATGTGGTCTCTTGATATTTTTCAGAGCTGTAGAAGTACAATTTTCAAACAGATTAAATTGCAAAAAAATTGGCTATAAAGAACAACAGGGAGGCTAACAAATTACAATAAGGTCTCATTATTAATGCATTAACTAAGATTGAGCAATAGCTACATTTGATACAGGAAGTATAATGTTTTTGGTAATGTTAGTTAAGAAATACTGATCATTGTTAGTTTTATCTTAGGTCCATTAACAAAGTTATTTTGATTTTACTGTTATTAAACAGTAACTAAGAAATTAACATAGAATGATTCATTCTTTATAAGTATTTTTCATTGTCAGTTTGGTAATAATGAATTAACATGTTAACTAATGAAGTTGTATGTCTCAAAGTTTTACTGAACAATAACAGAACTTTCTAATTATTAGGGCATGTTGTAGTCCAGATTAAAACATAAAAATGTTTAAGTTTGAAAATAAATAGCCTATTAAGTATTTGGTGCTTGATGAACAACATTGAGATTACAAAAACGAATGGATGTTTTAAAAACTACACGCGGTTTTTGTTTGTTTGCTGGTTTCCGGGGTAACAGCCGCATTCTGCAGTTCATCAGCACCCTCTGCTGTCACTGAGCGGCACTTCAGCGCGCTGCTGTCTCCTTCACCGGTTCAGTCATGTGCAAACGCACGTTGGGCTTGTTTATATCTGAGCGCGTGTCCCTTTGACGCAGAATACAGCGGTGTTGAGCATTTAAATGGTTGATTGGCAAAGTATTCTTGAATGCATTATAAAAATAAAAAAAAATTGTCAATAAATTATTATTTACGATATTTTAAAGTGCCCACTATAACAATATCGTGCATATTAATTATCGTGATAAATCGCATTATCGAAAATCGGCACATGTCTAATATTGAATATAATTTAATACTTAATTACATAAAAAATGTAGTGCTGTATACTTTTACTCAAAAGTAATTAAAATTTTACTTGAGTACAAGTGATAAAGTACTATATGTTTAATGTAAGAGTTAAAGGTAAAAAAAAACTACAACTTTTATTATGAAATGTAGTGCAGTAAAAAGTATGACTTTATATATTATGCTTTGGAATGTAGTGAAGTAAATGTTTTTCAAAGAAAAACACTGATAAAGTATATAGGGGGTTGTTTTCAAACCTCAAATAAAGATTCAAACGGTAATGAATCAGCGTATTGATTCATGATTCGGATCGCCAATGTCACATGATTTTAGCAGTTTGACACGCGATCCGAATCATGAATTAATAAGCTGATTCATGACCGTTTGAATCTTTAAGGTTTGAAAACAAACTCAGAAGAGAAGACAATGCTGAATAAAGTCATAGGTTTTGTTATTTTTGATTACCAAAATGTATTTTCGATGCTTCAAGAGATTCTAATGAACTAACTGATGTCACAGATGGACTACTTTGATGATGTTTTTATTCCCTTTCTGGACATGGACAGTATAGTGTGCATACACTTATACGCTCTCGGACTAAATATAAAATATCTTAAACTGTGTCTGAAGATGAACGGAGGTCTTACGGGTGTGGAACGACATTAGGGTGAGGAGTTAATGACATACACTTTCATTTTTTGGGTGAACTAACCCTTTAAGTACACAAAGCAAATGAGAATAGACAATGGCACAGGCGAATGATGGCAAACTGGGTCACAAAAACACAATAGAAACGCAAGACAGAGCAAACATTTAACATTGTGTGGGAGTAGTGTTAATTATATAAGTATAATTGTCTAGTAATCTGGAAAAAAAATAAATAACTATGCTAAATTTTAGTACAGTAGAATAATATAACACTAGAGCAAAACTGAATGCAAAACACATTTTCAAACTTGGTTGTTCCAAAGAAAAGTATAGAGAAAACAGATCAATAGATATTTAAAATTAAGATGAAATAAATAAATGAATTAATTGAAATTAAAATAAATAAATAAATAAATAAATAAAATAAAAAAGGATTTAAATAAACAGATATATTTAACAGCACAGTACTATTGAAAAATAAGTTTTAATAGTCTTTTCTTACCTATTGTGACGTATATATCCGAAGTGAATTTGCTTTTAGAACAAGAAAAATGTAGGGCGGGACTTCATTTCATCAATCAGGAATTGGTTGAATGGTTGTGATTTACTATTGGTGGATCCCATGCGAGTGACAGATTGTCCCGCCTTCATGCCAGTAAACACATCATCAGAGAAGAGATGTCGCTGCAAGAGAGAAGTTATTTTAATTAAAGTTTATGAGGGCACATTAATAAAAAAAAAATATAAGAAAGTGTGTAGCATCTTTCTGCGCATAAAATCTTCATAATATAATAATTTTCTCAAAATGTAATCAAATCTTGAGCACATACTATAACAATTTTTACATCATGAGAAATGTATTACATTATAAACTCACTAAAAACATGTCATATTTTCATTATTGTAATAGCTTTTAAAACATTAAATATTTGTATTACCTTATAGTACATTTTTAAAAATCTAAATTTAGTCTTAAACTACAGTACCTGCAAAATGAAAAAGATGTAAATATTCTATCATTATTATTATTATTAATAAACACTCTATTGGTATTCCTTTATGGCAGATTACTGATACTTCTAGTACTGCTGCTGCTAGATTTACTTTAAAGTAGTTTAAAGCTGCAAGAAATCTGATTGTATGTATTTATCTAATTTAGATAGATTTTTTAAAATGCACTGTAGAGAATAAAATGTTGTTTTAAAAGCTGTTACAAAGAAAATATTACATGCTTTTGGCGAGATTGTAATAATCTTCTCATAAAATTACTACATTGAGAAAAAAAAACATTGTAATGTAAAAATACAGTTCATTATGTACAGTAATTACATTATGAGTTGCATAGATGAGTAATTTGTAATAAATACTGCAATATTCCATTAAACAAAATGTTAATTTTGATTTAATGGTGACTTTAATAATGTAACAACCGGAACTAAATATTTTCCAAACTAAGTGTTTTTACATTAAAATACAGTATATAACAGCCTCTTAAATTTGAGGATATATAGGGCCAGTCCCCTGCACAGGATTGATCACGTTTGGGGGGCTGTGGCGTCTAAAACATTGAAAACCCTTGACATACGGTACATGTAAGCCACAGAAACGTCTGGCATATTGGCTTGCATTTGAACTCCTGTGTGAGTGCAACTTTAATTAGACAGAAGGCATTGTTTCAAAGTGACAAACAGCATGTTTAAATAAAAGCTGTGTGAATGATGTTGGGTTTATACACATAATACTGTAAGCCAATCAATAAAGAATGCAAGTAAAAAGAGGATTATATCAAAATAAGCTTATTTCCAAGCACTGGTTGAATGCAGAATCTTTAAGCCTTGCCAGAATTAAATGAGATAGCTTTTGTTTGTTGATATCAAGTATTAAAATGTGTATTCATTTTAACTTTTTTGAGGAGGTGGAACTTAAGCAATACCTTATAGTTTCTGCACACCTTCATGAATTATTTATGTGCTTAAGCTGCCTTCGCATACTATTGAACTTGTAAATACGCATTTCCTAGTTGGAAATTGGATGCCCACTCAAGTTGTATTGACCACTGGGAAGCATAGGGATGATTTTCATACCCAAGTTCCCCAGTTGGGCATATCATAAACTTTAAACATGACAGAAGGGAGAACTATTGCTGCTGGTACTCATTCTTTATTAGTTTTTTCTTCTTCTTTTTTGTCCCACAACAGCTACATCTCCTTGTCTTTTGGTTAAAGTAGTGCATATTTACATAATGATTTGAAGCATATTGAATGCTTTATACACAGCAAAAATAGCCTGTATTTTGGAGGTAAATCGAAATTCCAGAATTGCCAGCAAGCAGACTATCTAGATAGCACAATGAATGTTTATATGGCTGTCAGTGAATGGGATACTAAATATAATGTTAAGATTATATAGGCGAGAACAAACTTGGTGTAGCCATGATTCCTGTTCTTTCTGAGTTCGTATTCACAACTTCAGAAGTAGGACATTTTAGATATCACATGAAGGCCACAATGGAAAGATCTTTTCTTAAAAAAGATTGAGATATTTTTGATTGAGATCAGTCATTTAATTTCAAAAGTGAATCCCACATGTATTGTGTTGCTGTTTGTCAAAAAATGGAAAAAAAAAATTTATTCAAATTCTGAATATATTATGGGCTTATTAATATATCTTTTTTTTGTATCACTTAGACAGTGTGCAAAAAACGCTCCCTTTATAATCACTAAAAGCTGTCACTCATTCAGTGAACAAAATCTCTCAAAGTGCCATTATAGTAATCAGTGAAGCTGACAACACAATGAGTCTCTTATTAGCAGAATGTCTACACTTTAGAGAGGATTCGCCCACATGCAGAACTTAGCACTGGACAGAGACTCGAGTGGTCAGTGGATTCTAACTTAAACACCTGTGATTGGCCATTGCGTTCAAGAAATCACCAAACATGTTTGTGATTGGCTACATTACTCACTGAAACGAAAACACAGAAAATTAAACAATTTGGCAAGAACAAACTACAGATACAAATACGCACTGAAACCCAATGCTTTTTCCACTCAGTGGGCGTAACGGCAATTGGGAGTACTGGGATGGTGGACAATATGGACCGCCCTGTTGCTACATAAATGTATAATAAAGAATGAATAATAGTACATTTACGTAGCCAAGTCTATATCCTTCTGTCAGCCCAGACGAATGACCCGCATGGCCCACTTGAGGGAAAACTCTTATCTATGCTGCGTTCCAGTTCTTTTTATTATGCCCTTGTGGTATATAAAGCTGCCTGAAGTGTACAGATGAAGTAGAGTGTATGTCCATATAAACTTCCCCCGTCCACTTCAGGAAGTGGAACACTCTTCAAAATGGCGGCAGGGATTCCCCCGAGAGGAAGTGCTAAGGGAAGTTTGCAAGTGTGTGTCTTAAAGTGGAATGGAATGCAGCCCTATTTTGCCTGATCATTCTCAGTTGTCTAAAAGCGCTCGTCAATGTCAAAATATTTGAGATATCCAATCAAATCGAAGGAGGCGGGATTTATTGTCCACAAAAACCGAGCAGTGCTGCACTTGAATACGAGCCGAGGTAAGACAAACAGCTGAACTTGGAGTCAATAACCAAGCAATATTTCTCAACTGTGTAGGATTTTTTTTTTTTAAATGTTAAACAATGGACATTAATTTCCAGGGATGCAAACTACTGCTGACCTTTTTGAATTTCTCAGATTGTAATGCCATTTACATTATTCGACATACAATGTACAAAGAAACATTAACATAGATGTTTTTTAGCATATCAGAGTGAATGTTTATGGACCCGTTTCCATGCTTTCTTCAGTAATATCACCGTCATTTGAAAATGATTCTTAAACCTCAAAATAGTATTTTTACTAAAACATGGTAAAACTGGCAACTTTCATATTCAAGTAGCCTATGTCCCATAAAGGAACGTGCCATATACAAAAATAAGCATAGGCTAAATAGCTAGTTAGTTCACATGCATTATTTTAAACACTAGCAATCAAAAAACACAGTAAAAACACAATATTAAGAAATATTTATACACCTATCGTAAACATATTGTAAAATGCATTTTATTCCTGTAATCAAAGCTGAATTTTCATCATCATTACTATAGTATTCAGTGTCACATGATCTTGCAAAGATCACTCTAATATGCTGTATTTTTCATTAAAAAATAAAATAAAAACTCCCAGACCAATATCTTTTTTTAAATCTGCTCCATAAAGTGACAGATGTCAAGCTCCTGAAAGGACAAATACTGTAACCACTAGAAAGACACCATAAAATAGTCCACATTCTGCACTGCATATGGTCTTCTAGACCAGTGTTTCCCAACCTTTTTTCAGTCATGGCATCCTTTGAAAATTTTCACATTTTGTGGCACCTCCTCGCATACGTTACACTACAGATTTCTCATGGTTCGGTTTGTATCACGGTTTTAGGTTCACGGTTTCAGTGCGGTTCGGTTTGCTATGTTCAGGGAAAAAAGGACTACTGTCAAATAAAAATAAAGAAAATAAGAACAAATAACTTAAATACAAGCAGCAGCACAAATGTATACTATTGAGCAAAGATACTAATAAAATAAACAATGCTTTTCGGGTTTTTCAGTCTAACATTAGTTTTTAGGTAGAGGAATTGAATAAATTAATCAAATGTAAAAAAAAAAAAACCCTGCATATTTAACTGTTTAAATTAAAGATAAATCCTTATTAAACTTACAAAAGCTGTTCAGTCAAGAGCAGTGAGTTATTTCCTTATCTTTTGTTTGACATTAAACAGACAGCAGTAAAGCCTACTGGCCCTTTAAGACCTAGTGCAAGGATATGCATCGTCTTTATCAATTGTATAAAGTTCACTTAAGGCATTTACAGACTATGTCTGCTTGGATAGTCATCAGGATGGACATCTTGACATACTTTTTGTGTGAGTTTGTCCGTTTAAGCGCAAGACTTGAAAGATAACTCAATATTTGTGCACCGTGAGACATGCGCGCGCTCTCGATGAGTGCACAGAGATAAATCTTCTCACAGCACTAGCGAGTTCTTATTCGCGTCTTCTGCCGAATATACACGGGTGATGACAGAGAAAATGACTGGGGGTCATACGGCAGCACTCGCATGCATTGAACACAGTTTACAAAGAGAGACCGTTTTGCCCACGTTTTTCTTTTATTATTGCTGTTGTAGTGTATCACTGAGGAGCCAGCACATGTATCCATCAACAGAAACAAACATAAAGCATTATTTTCAAGTTACATCCCATATTAAAGATGCGTCATCAGATGTGAGATGAACTGTGGTGCAAGTGCGTGCCGGCACCTTTTACACGGCACCCCTGTTCACGTCAGACAGCAACCCACTGTTCTAGACCATAGCATTGCTTTAAATGGACTGATTTTATGGTAGGTTTTGAACTTTAGTAAACTTAACTGTATGGAAAAAACAAATTTGAACAAAACAAAAAAAAACCTAAATTATTTATTAATTGCCAAGTGCACCAGGAAAGACAAATTATAACCTAAAGAAGTGCCAGTCATTCATTAATGTTAATAAGCATTTCAATAACAAATAGAATCTATATTTTATGTTAGTATGTGGTGTTTAAAATTGCTTAATGAGCTGGTGAGTTTATAGTGAGATGTGTTGCGGACCTGTTGTTATGAGCCTTTTTGCCATAAGGTCCTGGCCTCCAGGGCTACTTTTTTTGCCCCAGTGCACCCCTGGGCGTAACCACAGTCACTCCGGCCAATGATGACATAACGTGCATAACCTCAATAGAGGTGATGGTAGAAGCCGGGCTATTTTAGTCAACATCTAAATAATATAGAAATCTCCATCTATGGTCTTATTACGGATTTCTGATAGCCTAGAAATCTAGACGCACCCTAGCGGCAGCAAATTTAATTTGCCCGCAAGTGTCGTCTAGGAACTCTCCTTCGGAGCTGTATTCCTCACAATCTGGACGGGCCAATCACGTCGTGTATAGAGTCGGTGGGCGGGGCCATAATGACGACGGCCGAGTTGCGTTTGCGTGCTTCTAGTAAACACAGAAACTGGCGAACGGCGGCGGTCTTTCGAATCAGCTTTGACCGCGACTCTGGAAGACTTGGAGTTAAGCTTTTCTCTGAGAAAAGAACAAAGAACGGCACTGAAGTCATTCTTAAAAAGGGAAGATGTGTTCGGAGTTTAGCCGACCGGATACGGTGAATGTTTAATCAGTCAGCGAGCTCTGTTTCACCTTCATGTTGCTCTGGTTGGTTGTAGCGCTATCCTATCACGTCCAGAGGGAGTTTGAAAGGCAACCGTTTATCCGCCCATGGTGAGTTTCCAGACCAAACATCTTGATATGGGTCTGGCTTGTCAGGCTAGATTTCTGATGCTTTGTTTACTAGACTTTTGACATGGCTTCAAATGTGTTCATTTTGAAAGCCAGGAAAACATCTTTGAAGTCAAGGGGACCAAACAGCTTTAGAGTTTAATCTTACAAGTTTAAGGCTCTAAGCCTTATGTTTTGTGTAATTATTTTTTTTCGGGGTTTTGAAAAAAAGGCCATATATTGCAGCAAATCTTCTGTAAATCTGTTCTTGAAGCCGCCGGTGAATGTAATTGGGACATGATGCTTTCTGGTTTTGTTCTGTTATACATTTAAATTAATATTGAACGGATGAAAATGTATTATTCAAAGCATCAGTGTTCCCTGGGATGTGACTAGATTGGTGCAAAAAAAATAAAAATGCAATATATTAAAATCATGGCTTTTTCTGACATTAATCTATGGCTTTAATCTGTGCCCGAGTTCTCTCTCCCTCTCTAATATTAATTCAGCAAATGAACAGATTTATTTGTTTCTTTTGTACTCAGACACGTTGCGAGGTGTATGTGCTTTATATCCTATTAATGAGTTGTTATCTTTGATTAAATAATTTACAAGTTGTTATTCCATAACTTTTTAGCTCCAAAATGAGATGTTTAAACCGGAGGGGGAATATTCGATGTTGTTTGATTTCAGTTTAACAGTCTCTGATTAAATTATCATGGAAGTATGCTGAGGAATCATACAATATAAATTAACAACCTAATATAGGTTAGAAAACATGAAGACCCCAGAGAGAAGTTGCCACATCATCCTAAACTTTCAAGTGTTCCCTGCGGGCACATGATAAATTGATTGTGCTATTTAGCTTACGTTGGCACACAGAGGCATACAACTGTACCAGCCACATCATCCAACCATAAACAATAACATTAAAGATTACTTTTCCTTTTTGGAATATTAATCAAGCCGCATTGTCATCCTGTGGAAGCGACTCTGTCAAAACAGATATCGCTCACTCTCTCATGAGCGTGTTTCTCAACAGGATGCAAATCTGCCGCAAAGTCTGCCAACAAAGCTCAAAGAGAATTCAGCGGTAATCATACTATCTGAAGAAAAATGTCAGGCCTGACATTATCTCAAGCATAACAGCCGAAAGACTCCCTGAGTTAAACAGCATTTTAAAACCAAGACAAGCACTGGGGTCAAGGCAGACATCCGGATGACCTTCAAAACAGGCAGAAGGAAATTAAGCCCACTGCTGGTCTCTGCCTGGACTACAGCCGCCGCCGGAGTGCTTCTCCATGTTTGGGTTTGTGAACTGATTCATTATGCGAGAACTCAAAGGCCAATGCATGTAAATGAGGAGTATGAGCAGATATTATTGTGCTTTTCTTTTGATGCTATTGAGGTAACTTCTCAAACAGGCTGGTGCTAATTGTTAACTGCATAACTTGCGTTCATGTACAAAACTCATCACTCCAAATCCCAGGCCCCTCAAAAAGCTTGGCAAAGACGCATATTAGACGCATTAGGGTTAATTCATCCAAAAATGTCAATTCTATCATTAATTTCTCTTTTTGATGAAATCCGAGAGCTCTCTGACATTACTTTGAAGTCGCTCACTTTGACATTAAGCGACTTCAACGCTTCAGCACAGCATTCCGGGAAGGCAGCGCTGCATTTGAACCGATTTGAACGCAGAAATGCTTCAGTCGCATCGCAAAGTGGCTCTCCACACTCCAAGAAGTGTGTTTTTGACGGTGCCGTCCCAGCGATAAAGGTTCGGTCCTGCTTTGGAAGCAGCCGGTAAGTAAACCTGCTTCAAATGTCTGTGCTGTTGCTTATCGTCGCGTATGTAAACATCAGTAAACGACACGATCGCGTGCTTCGTCATTCAAATGCGCTAACAGACTTCATTGCTGTTCTATGTAAGTTATAACGTTACACTAGTCTGACGTGCAAAACTGTTCTGCTTGCTACTAAGGTTTGGTCGCATACAATAGTCCATAAACCGAATCATGTCCTCATAAACTGAGAGTAAATACAGTACATACCACAGAGACCGACGTCCTGCTGTTGCTGTTTCTATTTCAGCCTCCGAATTAGATTCTGGATCATATCTATTAGCTGAGATAGATAGCAAGGGTTTCTCCAAGCTTGAGGACGTCACCGCTTTGCGCGCGCTCATCATTCTTTAGCTCCGCCCACACGATACACCTCCAGGCGCTCGTTTTTTCCGGAAAGTCTCAGTACAGCCCATATTTCTTTTACAAATATAATAAAACTATAGACTTTTCGGAGATATGAAGGATGCAATACTACTCTATAGGTACTCAAGACTGACATGAGATTAAATGAAACGAGTGTTTCACCCCCCCTTTAATGACAGAATTTTAATTTTTGGGTGAACTAACCCTTTAAGCCTAGTCACAGACTAAAATGCATGTTTGAGCTGTTTTAACTGAAAATGCACACCATCTTTGTTTTTTGCTTCCCCGCCATTGACAGAAAGTTCTAGCTTTCTATGTTTTCGCTGTTATACAGTAAAGGGCACTGTGACATCTTCTAAAAGACTAGTGAATCTCCTGATCAAAAGACAAAATGAAGAAGAAGCACAAACAAGCGATAGCATACACTGTCAGAAAAAAAGGTACATTGCTGTCTCTTGGGCGGTACCCTAAGGTACAAAACCGAAAAGTTACGAATATGTACATTTAACATATGTACCTTTTCTTCTGAGAGTGTATATAAGCAAACGCATATGAAAAATAAATCATCAATATTAAACAGCATACACATCAAAACTTTCTAATGTTACTGAATTAAATGTCCACCCAGGACAAGGTACAGGACCCGAAGGGTGTTGATTAGGGTTGGGCATCAAGAACCGGTTCTAACTTGGAACCGTTTAAAAAAATGTATTCCATTAGAATCGTTTAGGAAATTTGTTGCCTACCATGGAGCACGGTAAGCGGCGCTCTAAAGTGTGGATTTATTTCACTTTTTCAAAGCCTGGGTCGGTACAGTGCAACTAGTGTTGTCAAAAATATCGATACTGAAATATCTGAAATGGAACGATACTCAGTTTCTACAGTATCAATACCAGCTGCACTCTCCTCTCCTCTCCGACCGACAGCAAGTTGACACACCCCCCATATTCTTATTCAGCCCGGTCAACCTCTGAACACGGTGAAGTGAACGTGCGTTCTGCTGGATTTTTCCTCATGACAGTGTGTTAGTGTGCGATCGGCCTGAATTTAGCACGGGATTGCACATAATTCTACTAATCCCGCACATTTCACGCTCACATCTGAAGCCCACACACACAAACGTTTGCTTATTTTTCCAGCTTATTATTGGTCAAATACACTCAGTGATTCAAAAATTCTCAGTGCACACCTTGAAGAGTATTAACATAAACACAATCGTAAACAATTCAGAATGAGTAACAGGAACAGTGTTTAGGATCCATGAGTGCATTAGGTCTTAAAGGGACAGCAGTTATTTGTTATTCAAACTACAAAAAGACAAACGATCACACTGCTCTTGACTGATCAACTTGTGTAACTTTGATTTGTTTTTACAAAAAAACATTATCCAATGTTATTTTAAATGTAATTTCTTTGCAGATTTTTTATTCAGTTTCTTACTTGAATGTTAGACCTACCTGAGAAAATAAAGCAGTCTATTTCATTTGTATATTTTATTCTATTGTATTTAGTTGTGATATTGTTTGTAATCTGTTTATTTGTTCTTATTTTATTACGGTTTATTTTAAGGTATTGCAACACAATTACCCCGTTGTAAAAACACATTGAGTTAGCAAATATAAAGTGATCTCTTCAGAATCAATTTTTGATTGCCTAGATTTTCAATAGACAGAAAAAAATTATATTATATTAAAAATATATATTTTACAGTATATGAAGTGTTTTTTCCCTGTGGTATTAAAAATAGCATTGAATATGGATGTGACATGTTTTGACTCCACCCCTCAAAGAATCGGAATCGAGGATCAAAAAGAACCGGAATCGAAAGTAAAAATCGGAATCAGAATCGTTCAAATCAAAACGATGCCCAACCCTAGTTTTGATCATCGTTCTGCATCTGTTCTTGAATAGTCTTTGACAAAAAGCTGAGAAAAACATTTTTCTCAAAGGGTTACTTTTTTTTAATGAAATTTACCCACAATCAAGTGTTGATTAAAAAAAAGAATGCATTAAAGGGTTACTTCAGCGATTAGCATATGGCTTTGTATCAGTAGAAACCCTGGAGTATATTCAAATGATTGTGCTTTCCCCCCTCTTATCCCCCTGAGACAAGAGATTTATGCATTTTATTTCTGGAAAAATTCCTCCTATGATGCAAATTGACGATATTTACATCATAGGAGGAATGTTTGCCCAGAGGCTAAAGACTACAGCCAGCAGAGGGAGCTATTTCCGCATGTTTTGAACTCGCGTATGGGGGATGGGAGATAACACTCAGCTGGCAGGGAGAGCTCAGCTGGCAGCTACAGGCACTCATTTAAACGGCGCTATGGTGAGCAATGTAAGTCTTTTAACTTCTCGAATTACTTTCTATGAAAGTTAAGCTTGCAAAGGCATGAACTGAAACGTGCCAGACTGAACTTGCGTTGTGAATGTATGCCGCGAGTGCAGTCGCGATTACCTCAGCTCTCATCACGAGAGCTCATTTATCTCACTCCTGCAGTCAGTGCTGTGATACCCGCGTGGTGACTCACTCATTATATTTAACGGACACGTTCAGTTTTTAATTGTAGTGTCTTCTCCAACTTATTCACAGTAATCAAGTTGGTGGCTTTGGGAATGGCCTCAAAGGGCAGCGAAGCATTCTGGGAATTGTAGTCTTTCATTCCCATGAGACAAAAATACATTTTCTGTCTTTTCTCAGTCTAGAAGACAACAAATTCAAAAATAATTTCACATTTCTACTACATTGATGACCCAGTTTAAATACAGATTCATCTTCCCAGCTCTGAAGTACCCCTTTAAGCGAGAATAATATTTGTGTTTTGTTTTGGTCTTTTTCTGTATTGCATGTTCAAATATTCGTACAATAAAATAATCTTTTCTGATTTTTTTTTTTAAAGGATCAAAAATGCTGGCATGACTGGTGACAATTAAACGAATACTGTCTTTATCTAAGCCCTTACACGCTATACAAAAAAACGTAAAATATATGCATTGCAAGGAAAATATCCAAAGCATATTTGAGGCTGGTATTTTTAGGCCATTTGTAAATAGCTTTGTGTACCCAGAAAAGCCCTATATAAATGTAACTAATTATTTGAAGCCCTGCACTGCATCATTCAAACCAATTCTAATATGCAAAGACTGCAATGGTGTGATGGAATCTTCCAAACTGAGGTGAGAAGGTCACCAGAGCAACATTTTAGTGGTGCATTGGTAACACAGATTGCCTGGAAGCAAACCAAACAAAAAGCAAACAGCATTATTACTAACATAAAAGCATTACATCCACTGATTTGGTGCACTCTGTGGGGTGTATCTAACAGTGCGGACACCTACCAACCTCAGAAAAGGAAACATCAACCTCAGGCTGATAAAGCCAGTCAGAATGAAGTCTGCTGCTGAGATCAAAGTGTCAAAGTAAACAGCTAACCCTCAAATAAGCAGTAAACACTGAGAGAAACTCTCTAGGAGAGACAGCCAGAGCAAGAACAATAGATTTACCCACAGCTTATTCATTTAATTGACTGGACAAATCATGGTTAAAAAATAATTTGCATTTCACAGAGAGTGAAAAAAGTAGAAAATGCAGATCTTAATTCCCTGTTATCTGCTGTGCAAATTGTGTCCTTAAATAGGCCATATAATGCCCATTTACAAAGTCTTACAGTGCATCCCAATTCGCATACTAACCGTCCTAAATAGAATGAATACGTTCCAAATCGTAGTATGTTGAAATGAGTATTCCAAAGATACCCGGGTGGTCTACTATTTGTGGTCTAGAATTCAAAGCGCAGATCCATGCACACACTAACGGCTGATATTGCCCACAACCCATTGCGTGTTGGACGAGGATTCGCTTAGAACTACAAACATGGATAAAAAGTGTGAAACAACTGCAAACATGATGGCTGTGCGAGTCCAACGCGGCTTCATCCGTTTCCGCTGACGAGTTGAAGCTTCCAGACGCCCCGCACGGCGCTGACATCTTGAGTCTGCGCAGTAGAGAGCAGGAAGTACAGCCGCAGTATCAAAAGCCCGCCCACACTCTCACAGATGCAGAACAATTAATTATGTTGGTGTGAAATTAACAGTTATGGAAATGTAGAAATTAAAGCTAAAGCTCCAATCTTTTTCCAAATGTTGCTCCCAAAATCCTGAAAAATGTCAGATAGCGCCTCAGTGACAACTTCACTCAGAGAAGCCAATCATGACGTCCCCAAAATATTTGAAGCATAATTTGATTGGTTAATTTGTCTCACGTCCATTAGAAAACATGGGGTTCAATACAATTAAATAGGTGCCATCTTATATTCTGCATAATTTGGTTTATTTTAAATAAACTGACACCTACTGTTTTAGGGATGGACAAAATTATGATATATAGGCTATATATAAAATATGCACTGATGTATTGATCAGGTTTATCAATTTTACCAATGGTTTATTAATTCGGATTTAACTGAATTCAGGCACTGATCTGTATAACTTAATGTCTGCTGCGTTATCCAATATGTAATATTCCTGCTGCACTGCTGTTTCCTTTTTAATTTTAATGTTAAAAAAATATAATTTGCTAACAATAAAATTAACTGTTGTAACTTTTATAAGGATTCATCTCTGCGATGCGCACAACACAGACGGAATCTAGTCATGAAAACGGAATTTACTGCAAAGTGAATGCCACGAAATTTGTCAAAGTTTTGATAAATAGAAAGTAGGACAGTGCATTTAAATCAAATCGCGATACTAGTATCTGTAAATATCAAGCCGCGAAAATATTGTTTAAATATGAATCCTGCATGTTGCTGTGTCTCCGTGTGAATGGCGCAGACGCGCGGTTTCATTTACCTCACTCTCTCACACACACACACACACACACACACACACACACACACACACACACACACACAGAAACTTGCAGTGTCTTTCAGCCTCTGCCGCCTCAATATGAATATATCTCCAGTCACTTCATGAGCATTTTACCGACAAAATCTGTCATCATATTATAAACACACACACAGGAACTCGAAGGCCTTCACGGCAACCCGTCAAAATAAAAGTTCAGTTTAACAGAGTAATTGTGACAGGATTAATGTTGTAGCCTACAGTAGAATTTAGCTACATATCAGTGTAATACTTTTTTATTACATTGAGACATAGCTAAATTCTACTGTTTATTCTACTAATGTGCTGTGCTATTTGACATTAAACCTACTTTTTTTTAAAACAGTTTATTTCATGTATGTTCTTGTTCTGTTGTTTATGTTGGCCTGCT
This sequence comes from Pseudorasbora parva, assembly GCF_024679245.1. NCBI lineage: Eukaryota > Metazoa > Chordata > Actinopteri > Cypriniformes > Gobionidae > Pseudorasbora > Pseudorasbora parva. The sequence continues at coordinate 34,095,977 of NC_090192.1, read as the reverse complement.
GAATGCTAAATGGATCCAGTCTATGTTCATTAGATATTGATAATGCAGAAACTAGTAGGGCAATTTTTTTTTTTTAAACGGATGCTTTGCTGATTTAAAACATGATCAAAACAATATTTTATTGACAACATTTCAAATAAGAGGACAAGTGACAAATATCAGAATCTGACAATAATTCAGATAATTCATAAATCAGTAGGCCTATGCATATATTTCCCCGGCATCCAAATCAGGCACATACAAACTACAGGAATTTCTGAGTGCATGTCAATATTCATGGTTCAAATGATCTCTTTGGTAAGGTGTAAGTAACACTACAAGTCCAACCTTTAGTTTAAACTGGTAGGCTTTTTTTTTTTTTTTTAGGTTTTTCTTTCCCCTATTCAATCCAATCATGCAGCAGGCTTTTTTGCCACTCAGTCGGGCTGAGGGGGTGTGTGTTCCGGCGGGAAAGTGACATCAAAGCATACCCTCAATACTGGCCGGCAGTTATTTAAATGAGGAATACGGTGATGTGTACATTCCTGTGCTTCACACTCCAGTCCAAAAATGCACCTTTAAGGGGGTTTGCCAACCGCCATTAAAAAGAGAGGGAGAAGAGAGTGTACATTCCCAGAAGAAAACTCAAGTCTACAATCAAAGAGTTTCAGGGAGTTCAGAAACTGATATAAAGAATAACTCCCTTTGGAGTGAACTTTGTGCTTTGTAACTTTGCAGACCTTTTTCATGCTCAAACTGCAGCACTGCACACTAAAGAAAGTTGAAAATGGAAAAAAAGAGCATAATAGGTCCTCTTTTAAAGCACCTCAATGGAAAATTCTCATTCACAATCATTCAGTCAACATAACGTTACCCCATTTGTAGGATTGGGTGAGTACGATGGGTTGGGTGAGTAAAACTATTGTGAAAACGGGTCAAATTTTACAGCCGAAGATTAATTCTGAACAAATTGTGTCTGAGATTTGGAAATTACCTTTCATTTTTGAGGCATGGAAGAGGCTTAATCTGTGCCCAGGAAATTTGTTCCCTTGTTGCTGCAATAAATGGAGAGGGACAACACTTGACAAAGAACAAGCCAATTCAAAACAAAGAGGCAAAGTGCCAAAATGTTTTTGCAATGCTAATACCAAGAACATGGCGTACAAACCATGGACAATAATCACAATTATCCACTTACAAATCCACTTGTGGCAATCTTACAGCAAGACACATAATAGGAGAATTACAGCCGTTGATACGAAGCTCACAGGCGCAGCACTTAGTTTAGAGAACAATTTAAATTCATATTAACTCAAAACATGACAAGAAAGGTTTGATTTAGTCCTACGGCGAATGTCAAAAACTCTACCTGCCACTTATCATGCTGTCGTTTAGATAATTTACTTCAAATTGCAAACATGATAGTTTTGTGTTTTCTCCTAATTGAAAGGAAAACATCATTCTAAAACTAAAGACAAACAGGAATGACAATTGCAATTCTAACACTATATTAAAAGATTTTAGTAGAATTTAGTTTGGAATAATAAAAAAATATGTAGGAAATATATTTGAATTTTAAGTGATGAAAGATTCTAAACTCTTTAATGAGCGAGTGAGAGATAACAAAAATCACCATTTTGATGCATTGGGAAGATTAGATGTAAAAAATAATAGTTCCACTTAATATTAAAAGCTATAAAATTATATGTAAATGTTTTGTGCATATAGCAGATAAAAAAGCATGTACCTGTACACACCTGTTTGTGATCATGCACAAGTTTGCTCTTAAACCGGCAGTATTGTGTAACCAAGTTTCAGCATCATTTATTTCTATAGCATCATCTCTCCAGTATATAGGGGGAGACCAGGGATGAAAGTAACTGTTTTTGTTTGAGCATCAGTGGTTGTTTGTGCTAGATCTTTCAAACTTTGATACATGGTAGCCACATTTGTCTTCTACAAATAAAACTCACTTGGTCACGTACACCACAGTCACAAAGTGAGTTCACCCAAATTAAAATTCTGTCATCATTTACTTACCCTCATGTTGTTCCAAACCTGTATGAGTTTCTTTGTTCTGCTGAACACAACAAAAACAAGATATTTGGAAAAATGTTTGTAACAAAGCAGACAGAACAACCATTCACTACCATAGTATTTTTTTCCTACTGCACCCTTAAAAATAAGAGTGCCAGGAAGAACCATTTTTGCTAACCATTTTATAGTCTAAAAAAACTTTGCACTACAAAGAAGCTTTTGTGCAATGGAAATGTTCTTTGGATATTAAAGGTTCTTGCTGGAACTATACACCCTGCCAAAGAACCATTTCTAGCAGAACAAAGAAACTCATTTGGAACGACATGAGGTTAAGTAATGATGACAGAATTTTCATTTTTGGGTGAACTATCCTTTTAATGTCAAATACAAAGAGCTCTGTCTTTACAACCTACCTCACTATAGGGTGAGGTGTAAGGTGTAACTAGCCAGGATAGATGTAACAACAAGACGTAATTTGCTCAAATAAAATCCATATTATCTAATATATGGAAGAACTTTATTTAAAGAACACAGAATAATCCGTTTTGAATAAAGTTAACAATTTAAAAAGTTACAAAAAATTCTGGGGTGCATATAACTTTTTTGGTCTGGTTTTCAAAGGAGCACCCATACCCATTTTCCACCACAATGAACCGGGTGCTAGTTCAGAGCCAGTGCTAGTGCCATTTGGCTCGAATGACAAGCTTTCTAAAAAACGGTTTGCCTTTCCACAGGAGAGGGCCACCACAGAGCCAGGTCTTAGGTCACTGTCATCTTTCTCAGCTCACTCTAGCGAGGCAACGGGAAACACAAACACTGAAACACACCAGGCTTGTTCGAGATGCATCGGCGCTGCACAGGCCAATCCGTGTAGGATATCAAAATCCCAAAAACAGCCATAACTTATCTAACTGTTTTAGCATGCGAGTTTGACGTTAGCATGAATGCAAAGCATCAACTTAAACTAGAGAAATGTCTACTTTATGTTAAGTGAAATAACTGTATCTACAATAAAATGATCGCTAGGCAAAAATGATCCTGATAAAAAGCAACATTTCTGGTCTGTTGCTTAGTCACATGCCACTTCTACTTTCAGCTCATTAAGGTGATATTGATGACATCCCCCCAAAAAGGTCTGACTTTTTCTGTCAAACTGACTGTTACAACCGACCCTATGTTACAACACTCCCTGCTCTCCCCCTAAAATTTCAAAGCAGATTTATAAATGTGACAAATTTTGTATAATTTGTCTATTACAGCCTCATATTTAGAAATGGTAGTTCTTTATTTTTCTATTTATCCTTCAACCTTTTGTTTAGCCTAGAAATCTAGACGCACCCTAGCGGCAGCAAATCTAATCTGCCGCGAGTGTCGTCTAACAACTCTCAATACACTTGAGACGGGGCTTAACATAATGATGGGCGGGGCTTAACATAATGACTGCCGAGTTGCGTTTGCGTGCTACTAGTAAACACAGATGATGATGAACGGCAGTCTTTCGAATCAGCTTTGACCGCGACTCTGGAAGACTTGGAGTTAAGCTTTTCTCTGAGAAAAGAACAAAGAACGGCACTGAAGTCATTCTTAAAAAGGGAAGATGTGTTCGGAGTTTGGCCGACCAGATACGGCGAAAGTTTAATCTATCAACAAGCTCCGCTTCACCTTCGTTGCTCTGGTTGGGTGAAGCGCTATCCCATCGCGTGCAGAGGGAGTTTGAAAGACAACCGTTTATCCCGCCCCTCAGATTGAGCCCTGTCTATGGTGAGTTTCCAGACCAAACATCTTGATGTAGGTCTGGCTTGTCAGGCTACATTTTGTTTGCATTTGTGAGAACATGAATGAGAATTGATGATTTGATTAAGTTAAATTTAAAAAAACATAGTTGGCAAAAGGAGAATAAACGAAAAGATACTCAACACCGTTTTTTGAAAACATGATGATTACTGTACAGAAACACTAAGACTGCAAACTAAATATGCATAAAGAATATGAACCTTAATTGAGAAAAAGAAAACATCAACTTTAGATCATTTTAAGATCATTTGTGAGGGCTGGAATTACAGACTTTGTTAGCAAACTAGTTTAAGTTAACTATTCAAAGACTTGCCTGACTCTTATTATTATTTTTTTTTAAAGTGTGATTGCCGTTTTCGACTCTTAATTAAGTTCATTTTGCTGCCAGAATAATACATCTGATTCTAAAATGAAAAATATACAATTGGACATATAAATTAACATAACATTTTCAGTGCTTAGTGTAGCTGTCTATTTTTAAAAGGTGTCTTGACTGCAGCTTAACTAATTCAAATTATTAGTTTCTTAGCAAGCTATGGTTTCAAAATAGCTTCCAGGAGATTGGCAGGAAAGTGTTTAAAATATAGCACATTTAGAATGATAGTAGACAAAACTTTACAAATGAGGCTCCTGTCTGCTAATTCAGTACGTGTTCATGAGCCGTTGCTGACAGCTGAACCTAATGGTGAGCTCAAGAGGAATGGCTGCTGCTACTAGACCTGCCTGTGAGAAGAATTCGTAAATAACACACCTCACATCCATGGACCTCAGGGGTGACTACAAGTGTCCAACTTGATTAGCTCATACTCTCAGAAGGGGTCCAATCTGTTCATATGTTCCTCCAGCATAAACAGCGTTTTAACATATCAAATCTAATCTACTGCTATAATGCACAAGCAAAACAATTACTCTAGAAGGCCTGCTGGTTTGTAGCAATTAAATGAAGGTTAATTAAACTCACAAACAAATAAATGAGAAGGAGCAATTAACAAAGTTGAATTTGATGATATATAGTTAGGTTTATTAAGTGCAATTCAAACTACACACGTAAATACATCTGTTGCTCATGGTCTGACTTGATCTGTTTGTGTGAAATAAAGGAAATCGAAGAGAGCCGGTCTTGGACCTGAATGATTGTGTTAGTGGAGACTGCGGACAGATGGCTCGGGTCCCGAGTGTGTCCGCTGGAATAAGTTGGTTTGAAAACTTATCACACAAACAGACCTGACACATCAACACCACATCTCTCATATGGGAATTGAAACGAAAACTGAAAAGGCCAGTTGCATTCCCAAAAGATTTATAAAAAAAGAAAGAAAGAAAGAAAAACGATTTATTCAGGAACCACCACTACTGTGTTGCTTGGACATTCCCTATTGAGTCTGCATGTGACCCGCAGCATTAAGATGTGGTCACGTCATGTCGTAATTGCCGTAACGATTCTGCATGCTTGTAGAACTTGTAAGTGCAATGTACGCACGTAAACTCGTAATTTTTGTAGAGTGAAGACCACATAACTGCTGTACGACCTGACAACTGCACATTTAAGGTGTGTTCGACTTCAACTAGACTGTGTATGACATCAAAGTACTGTGAGAGCAATTTGAAAGCACACAGAACTTTACAATTAGATGGTGTAAACACAGCGCTGTATCATTTTTTGGGTTTTGTTTTCTGAATGCGGAAGTCTCGCCTTATTGAGGAATTATCCTTTACATTGCTGCACTGTAAAAAAAATATTTCAAAACTAAGTTACCTAGTTGCCTTAAAATTGAGTTCTTTGAAATTAAAAATTTGAGTTAATACAAAGAACGCTTGAGAATCGATAACCTTTATTCAAATATTATTAAAAGATGCCGTGAAACATGCCAAATTGTGCTATTTTCATGATTTATCACTTTTTTTGTGTGGTTCAGATACAATAATATTTTGAGTTTCTATTTATTAAACCAATTTCCTTCATTGTATCAACTCATTTTTTTATTTCAATAAACTCAAAATTAAGGCAACCAGGTTACTTACTTTTTTAAGTTAAACCAACAATATGTGTGATCTCAAATTAGTGTATTTTCCAAAGCTGAATGTAATGTTAAACCTATGAAAATGGTTTTAAAAAAAATGCATGCCTCCATACTACCCATCACTTTACAGTGTTGCATTGACCGTCTTTTGTCAAGTTTAAAGGGTTAGTTCACCCAAAAATAATGTAGAACTAGGACGCACTGCAGTTTACATGACATCAAGAGCGTGAGAGTCTAACACAGGCAAAAAAAAATATTGTTGAATTAAGTTATTTTAGTTTGTTTTTTGCACACAAAAAGTACTCTCATCACTTTATAAAAATTAAGGTTAAACCACTGTAGTCACATGGACTATTTTAACAATGTCTTTACTAACATTCTGGGCTTTGAAAGTGTTAATTACATTGCTGTGTGTGGAGGGGTCAGAGAGCTCTCGGATTTCATCAAAAATATCTTAATCTGTGTTCCGAAGATGAACAAAGGTCTTGCGGGTTTGGAACGACATGATGGCGAGTAATTAATGACGGAATTTTCAGTTTTGGGTGTACTGACCTTTTAACGGATGTGTAGATGACATTAGCTACACTGAAAACCGATGGGCGCTCATTTCCTACATACAGCTCCTAATCGGGTGAAGTTCGGGGGGATTTGTCCTTAAAAAAATTAAAGCACACATATATCTTTTATGGGGAGTATTTTAACTTAAGCACTGCAAGCCATACTGATTCCGTATACAGATATTCTTTTCAGATTTGCTGGTGCTTAAAACTATTGCTGTTTATTGCTGATGGTGGGTCAGTCAACAACAGCACAGCTTAACCCCGCTCTTAATTACATTTCGAAACCGTTTCTCTTTAATTAATTCAGTCGCACTTTTTCCCCGGTTTAACAATGGGTTCTTATAGAGACCAGAACAATACTTGTCTGGCTATCACCAGACCAAGCTCAATTCAAGATTGGACATTGGTCTGGGGAGTCTGCTCTGTATTTTCTACTGCACAAGAGGCGTGATAAACGTGCATAATTCAAATGACTGTACGCAATTGGATAGTCCTTTAACCAATCAAACCACAAGCATGATCAATGGGCAACGACCCATCGCTTCTCTATGCGTTATCATGTGAAACCCGCCAATAGCACGGCAGGTGGATCAGCCAGTCTGTGATTGGTTCCCGCAAAAGTGTAACCGAAGCAGTAGAAATGAATGTACAGGTTTCCAGACGGAGTTGCCGGGTAAAATCAAATCGGCGGCAAATCAGGCTGGGCTTACCCAAGCGGCAACATCCCACAGTCTCTCTTGAAGCCAATATGGAAGTAATGTAAACTGCAATTCTTCGACTGGCCCCAAGGGACAGGCTCCAGAAGGGAGGAAAATCTTATTGAGCCCAATTTTAAAATGCCCAACTTTACAGCAGAAAAAAATGTTTACAGCCTGGTACAAATTGTGGTTTTGGTCTATACGGCTTATTTTGCCCTTCATGACAACTGTGAGGGGGGTGAATTTTTGTATACATTATATAAAGCCTTAAAATTCCATCTATAGTCATTGTGTCACCTAAGCTTCTCCCATATCCCACCTCTTTACCCATTTTCTGTTATCCGGGCGTGACTCGGGATGATGCGTTTCCAAGATGGCAACGGCCAGCTCGTCTCTACTTTACACTTCAAAACGGCTCATCGGAATCCTGTGTGTGAGACGTCATGGACACTACGTCCATATATATATAATATATATATATATATATATATATATATATATTTTTTTTTTTTTTTTTTTTTTTTTACAGTCCATGGGTTGTTTAGAACAAAACAGCATCCAAACATACGTTAGAATCCACTGTGGCAGTGCTGATCGTTTGCTGCGGAAAAGGGTGGATGTGTAGGTAGAAAATGAATTTTGATGAACGGTCTTAAACTTTTGTTCCTTCCTATATCTGATTTGAATTCTATTAGTTCTTTGATATGACTTTCATTAGGAAACAGTATTAATGTGACAAAAAAGAATTAAATGAACAAAATCCCACTTTTTAAAGAAATTAAATAATTAAAGGATTAAAAGGGATTTAAGGGAATAAAGAGTGTGGAAGTGAACATTGAGCTCCACCTTCTTTGATCGGATTGGCCATCATTTTGACATTGAAGAGCGCTGTTAGATCACTGAGACAGGCCAGCCTAAAAACTTTTAAAACTGTCTATTCTAACAACCAACAGAGCAGTGCATAATGCCGAGCACCATTAAGAAATATCAAATACTGGGGGGGGGGGAATATGTCAATATTGTCATATTGGCTCTTTAAGGCTCTGTTTCCAAGTGAATGAATGTCACAGTGTACACAAAATGTCTTTACTCTTACACAGAAAACAAATATTGTTGTTGGATAATCCTGGACATAATCTTGTATCTATCTCTTGTTTGTTATGAAGTGTTGATAAGAGATCTGTAACTCAGATTAATCTTGTGTTAACATGCTTTGGTAGCATCAGTGTCACACTCATTTAATATTTTCCTGTCATTGCTTTGAAAACACTCACCCATCCCATCATGTACGTTTTGAACTCTTGGGAAAAGCAAACCTTCCTGAATGTGTGTAAGGTTAACAGCCTAGAAAATGCTTGAATTTTAAGAGCTGTTTATGGGCATGTTTGCTGACACAGCACTCACAACAAACACTCGAGCCTCCAATATTTTAGCTCCTGTCTCTCTACCTTGGGATGCTTTGCAGAAATGATAAGTGAGTTTATTAATGTGTAAACTAAATCAAAAGGACAGAGGTTATGAAGTGTTTCGGTGCTTTTGATGGAAATAAATCCATGTCCTGTATACGCCTCGGCACTCTCAATGTTAAGTTTTATTTTGTAGCTGCACCTAGATTGTTTTCATGGGCATAATTTCGAAGGCAAGATATTTCCTTTAATAATGTTAAAATAATGTTGTATGGCATCATGAATTAAGCAGGTAAAGTTCACCTGATTTATTCACTATCAAGCTATCTAGGTGTGTGATATTCTTCCTTTAGTCAAAAAAAAAAAAAGGTCCTCGCTATTCCAAGCTTTATAAAGGCAGTGAATGAGAGCTCACAATTTGAAGCCCAAAAAGTGCATCCATCCATCATAAAAGTAATCCACACAGCTCTGGGGGGTTAATAAAGGCATTCTCAAGCTTCACATAGAAAAAAGCATAACTGATGCAGTGTATGAAGTAATTTACTTTGTAAATTGAATGCGGAAGGTGGTCTGGCGGAAGCTATTTTACTTCATAAAATTTTAAATGTGGATATTTTCTTACACAAACTAATCGATTTGCTTCAGAAGGCCTTTATTAACCCCCAGAGCTGTGTGGATTACATTTATAATGGATGAGTGCACTTTATTGAGCTTCAAATTGTGGGCTCCCATTCACAGCCATTATAAAGCTTGGATTATCCAGGACATTTTTAATAGAACTCTATTATTTTGTTTTCGTCTGAAAGAAGAATCTCATTTACACCAACACAGAGAAAAAGGGTGTCAAGGGGTACAACAGCTTGTCACTGGGGAAATGCCCTTAAAAAGGCTCATTTGTAATATTTTGCCACAAAAAAAAAAAAGTTTGATAATAGTACCTTAGAGTACAAATATGTACCATAATGTACTAATATCCACATTTTAGGAGTGCAAAACGGTACAAATAAGTCCTTTATGGCAAGCTGTTGTATCCCTAAAAGTAAAATTGACACCCTTTTTCTCTGTGTGTAGGATGGTTTGAGGGTGAATAAATCATTAGGGTAATTTTCATTTTTTGGTGAACTATCCCTTTAATTAAGCACACTAGCACAGGGTTCTTGACAGAACTCATAAATCATGCAGGTGTTTTAATGCAATATTTATATACAAATTTTAAATTAAAATGTAACTAATCCTTTAACTTCTATCTTAAATTTTGAAAAATTGAAGCATTCCAAAACATCCAGAATGCCTTATGTGTAGATGCCAGAATAATTTGGAATGAAGTCTTGAGGGAAGCCTCTGCAATAAGAATGAATCTCATTTAAATTGCAGAAATTATGCTATGAATGAGAAATATGCTATGCATTATATCAGAGGAACATCATTCTTAGCTTGAGGAAACATTTGAATGAATTCTGGCTGCAGGTTCAATTGACAACCAGTTTAAAATTCGGCCTGGTGTCAGTGGCCTTGTGCAATTATAAGAAAAAAAAAGTAGTAAACCTTATGTAAATGTCTTCTTTTTTGTAATGTTCTAAAATATTTATATTTCTATAACGTTCTATTCATCCTTGTAGTAGAGCCTTGTAATCCTTTTTAACACAAAATATGTAGCATAACCACTTTCAACATAAATAATTGTAAGGAATGTTTCTTGAGCAGCAAATCAGCATATCAGAAAAGGACAGGAATAATGCTGCTGATATTCAGAAGATTTTTTTTATTGTAACAATGTTTCGTAATGTTGCTGTTTTTACTGTATCGTAGTAATTGCAGCTTTAGCGAGTATAAAATATTTCTTAAAAAAAAAATTAAAAAAAACCTTACCAAACTTTTGAATGGTAGTGTGTATATATACCAGTCCCTCAAGTTTTTCGCGATTCAGTTCAGTTCTATATAGGCTTATGCCCTTGAACAATCGTAATCAAATACACCCATTATTATGTCTAAATGTCCGTCTTGGCAGTGTCTTGAGTGAATACATTTGGGAAGTGTGTCAGTATAGGTTATTGTGTCCGTGTATTACTGTAGGCAGTAACCTTTAAAGTGAAAGCAACCTAGGCTACCTATCAAATTACAACCACTGAGAAAAATAAAATAACAGTAGCCTGACTTAAACGATAAAAACGACTTAAAAAAGCATTTTTGTATTTATCATTGTAGTTATTTTTCCTCATATCATTTGTTTATTAGTTCTTATTTTATTACTGACTGTTTACTTGATTACCGTAATTAATTATTTGAGAACTTTTTATATAGCCTAAGGCAATTGCTTATTGCTGTATTTACTTTTCCCAGATATTTCCCGCCCTAAGCGATCACGTTATTAAAGCTAATAGTACACCACTGGCCTTTTTTTGTAAGATACTGTTGTGTATGACTATTGTGCATCTAACATAATACATAATATGGTAAATGTGGTATCTTATTTTTTTTTTTTTTAAACATCGCAAAATTTTCCGCAAATTTCTGGAAATTACCTCCACAAATTCAGTCACATTGATCGCAAAAATCACAAAAAAATATTGTGAAGTCCTGGAGAGACTGATATACACATACTCCTAAGGCTGAACTGTTCTTAAAGTTTGAATGGAGTCTGTATGTTCAGGCTAATACTGCAGGAACATCTCAGGCTGCATGTAAAAAGCATGATTATTATGCAATCTTGCATCTGCTTGGATCAATGAAACCGATGACTTTCTGTGCTTTTGTGTGATTGTATACACTAGGGATCTTGTGTATAAAGATGCACTAATGGTCTTTACAAAATACTGAATATTATTTACATACAATCCAATTGTCATTGTGTAATCCTCTTTATCACTGTATTAATTTGAGTGATATATAAAGCAGAGACTCAGCGGACTAGCAGAGGTCTAAATTGTAAAAATTAGGGTGTGCAAATCTGTACCCATGAATTGCAATCTCACCTTTGCCATCGTGTCAAACTAGTGTGTATTTAACAAATGTATAAATGATTCTTTCACAAAATAGCACAAAGCAAGACAGAATCGCCGAGACTAATGAATAACGACATAAATGCGTCTCATGTGTAAGGCTTATTTTCAAATGTTAATGCTAATGGGGAAATTTTATTATTTTATTTGTTTACTTTTTTTTCTTTCTAACGACGTCAGGGAGCCCTGTAGTTTCAAAGAGGGCAACGTTTTTATTACAAAAGACAATAGGAAGCACTTATTGCATTTTGCCAATTGCACACTGATGCCTCTAGGCTCGACATATTGCCATTTTAAGCTATCTATGAATCTCACAAGCACTTTTAATTCTGAGGGAATTGAATCATTCGAAGGTAAACCAATAAATACACAGTCTCATATTAATTTAACTCATATTGCAGGAGCATGATATCTACACCTGGCTTCTGATATTTCATATTCATCATTAGTGCCACGTCTGACAACCCTGCATGCAACAATAAATTAAATGTCTCCCAAAAAGGCACTTTTTACTTATTCATTCTTGTCTGATGAGCAGCATATGTCGGGTGAATAATAAGTCCTTTGGCTCTGTTTACTCAGCCCTTTGTTTACATACTGTAGCTGGGCATGGGGTGATAATTTCATTAACTGCTCAGGATATCATTGATCTCCTTCAGCTATTACGAATTCATTATTTTCGTTGGCATTCTCATAACATCTCGAGGCCGAGGGGCCTCTAATTAGAGGTAGAGGGATGTCTCATTTCGATGAATTTCACAAATGATCTTAAACCTGACACTTCTAATACAAGACTTTTCATTCATTCTGCATATTTCAAGTGGTCGATGGAATAGCAGTGAGGTTTTGCTAACAATTTTTCTAAGAATGTGTCAGAGACCTCTACCTTTGATTGTTTAAAATGAGAAATAGGCTTTTTAATTCACATCAATCCCCCATTCATGCGAATTAAAAAGCCTATAGGACTTTTTGGGTATAAAACAGCTGAACCTGAATAGCAAAGTCGCACAGAATTCTTAAAGAAATATGTACCGAGCAAGAAAGGACCAGCTGAACAAAAGTAGCGCCTGCTGAGTTGTATACATGTGTGTTTCACTTGCATGTATCTATATGATGAGCCATCATTCAAAACTAAAATTCCATCAACTGCATTAATCATCAGTTCTCAGTAGCGATCGATGTTTATTTCACCTGCATCTCATGCTAAACTCTTTTAAATATCGATTTAAAAAAAAAAGAGAAATACACAGTTACACACACACAATTAATGAAAGAGAATTTTGTATCAGATAACTTATAAGATATTCAACTCATCCACATCAACAGATGGTCCCGGCCTTAAAGCAACAGGATAGGCCTACGACAACAAGACTAGGTCATATTTATTTGGGAGACCGAGTGTGCTCAGGAAACATGAGGGCTTTGATAATGCACATTAGGACAGGACTGCAATCCGACACCTGTCAGTCAATATTCCCACCAATCACCTGGCCTACAGCTGCTCTCTCCACCTCCATTTTAGAGAAGAAATTCAATTATGCCCTCTTCGGTTTATAGCCACATTGCCTGATCAGGAAAGAGACGTTTGCTTAATACAATTGCGAGACTTTCATTAAATTAACCTTTCACAATCCATTACTCACCTACGGCAGTCATAAAATGATCCCATGTGTTTATTTTAGGGCTGTCCGACCATATGGAACCAAGTCAATATTCATTTGCTGCATGATACGAAAGCATATGGTCGTCAGGTACGTGTGAGAGCTTGTAAAAAATATTTTGAAGAGAATTGAGACATTACGGAGTACGGTCAATATTGAATTAAAAGTTTCTTAATTTGCCTTCCCAGGCAAGAGTGTAAGGGGTGTACTTTTTCTTTTAATCTATAACTTTGTTTTTGGCTGCACCTGGTCTCTAGCTGATTAAAGTACCCTCTAAACCCCTCCTTCATTTATTCATTCAGCCATATTTCATTTGCCAGTTTTCCGTCCCTTTCTAATTACCATAATGCCCTGTTGGCTCCATAGCTTCTGAGTGAATGGATTGCAATTATGCATTGGTCACCATGCTGCGATTCACGCAGACATTTTTAGCAAGACACTGGGCAACTTAAATGGCAGAGAGTTTAAGAAGTGAGAAACACTAGAAAATTGGCAAAGGGAAGACTCACGAGGATCCTTCAGAATATTCCTGGAATGAGATGAAGCATCTCTTTTACTTTGAAACAACATTTTTGCTCCTGGGGGCAAGGCTGTCTGAGTTATTTGATGTTTTAATACTCCGCTTCATAGACGTCTAGAAATGTTTTCAGAGGTTTTACTAATGAAATTGGCCCATAGGTAGCTGTGGCTTTGTTTGATTGTGGGTGGAAAAACATATCCAGGAGGTTTGGCCCAGCTAAATGAAATTATACAATATAGACTTTGCCATTCAAACAGACGACAGATATTATGCCCAAGTTATATTGTGCCAATCACTTAATAAAACATATACCTTATTATCCTTTGTTTTTATTTGGCAGTAGGTTGTCCTGAGGGAAATTCAGCTTTAATCAGTCACCAAGTTAATATCGAGTGACTGCAAAGGTCACTGGATGGTTTTGAGCAAGTATGACAGGAAAGCAATGAAAGATGACATCTAAGATTACCAGACCCGTAGCATCTAATTGGGGGGTAAACAGGATCCAAGCTGACATGATTTCATATGAGCTCCTTAGGATGGAGGCAGCAATGACAAGGCTGTTTTAAAACTACCTGACAGTGAACAAAGAAAGACAAAAGTACACAAACAAGCGTTTAGCTTTCCTGACCTTGTTGGTTCAGCACTAAGGGCCATATTTACTAACAGCTAATGCGAACACTCTTTTGGCTTTAAAAAAACTGCTGTCAGGATTTACCAAAGACAAGCACAATAAAAAAAAAAGAAAAAAGAAGAAGTCCTCACCATTACAAGTGTCACCATTGTTGAGATTCATATGCTGATTATTTATGTCTGTGCATCTAAACTTTTTTTCCCCCAAAAAATCTAAATTCTTTCTGGCAAGAAAATATTATTGGCTATAGTATATTTTTTTTTTAGTCTGTAGACTAAAAGAGTTTAGTCAAACAAACAAAACCATTTTCATGATAAATTTTGTTTATGGCTTCTTTTGATTTGAACAGATTATTAATATTGTAACAAAAACCACAAACTCACATGAAAAGCCAAGAGTCAAACTGCCCAACTTAAGGATACTGCACATTAGTGGTTGAGGAGATTCCCCCCTTCCATGTAAAGTGCTTTGTGTGCCTAGAAAAGCACTATATAAATATAACTGTAAATGCTAAAAACACTGATCACCATAATGGTGACCAAACATTTTCAATAAAACATCAACATTTAAACCGCTTTTTATTCTCAATAAGAGCTTCTATAGATGTCTTTCAGGATTGGATCCAAACTCTACAGGACAGTGGCTCTCTAGGACCGAACTTGCCTAAGTAGAGGAAAACAATGGTATAATAATCACCCTAAGGACTTATTGGGCACCTTTAAAGGTCCCCAAGGAACAAAATTGTACCTCCACTGCACCTTTTTTTTTCTGCAGAGTGCAGTGAAAAATTGCCGATGAACAGGAGTGGACAATTATTTCTGCAGTTGACTTTGTGTATTTGTAGGAGTTTCTATTTCAAATGCACAATTCATGGGAGGAGAGTGTTTAAGTGAATCACGCAAGGTCATTTACTATGCTTTGCGCTAGTCAATTTACTGGTATTTGCGCTATTATTTAACGCCCCCAAATAAAGTATGTCTTTAACCAGATTTAACCATTTGCACTGCTCTTGGTAGATTGCACTTTCCCCTACCATCTGCATTTTTTTGGAATTGCGCTTTCATGCCAAATTGTAAATCTGGCCCTAACGGTGTGTTCACACTTGTAGTTTTGGTTTCATGGTTTGTTCCGGATCAAAACATTTTTTTCTGGTATTAGCTTTAACATTGGCATTGTAACGCAGAACCTAAAAGCATAGGGATATCTTTTCATCCAAAACAATGTTCTGTGCTGGGCTAAATGTGCTCCTTGTATGTGCATAGCCTATATTTGATGGTATTTTGACCAGCTGAGAATGTGAGAAGCTTATAAAATTTGTAAAGGAGTCAAAACAGTGACAAGAATCCCTCCATCACACAAAAACGGAGATCTGCTGTAAGGAGACATGGTTCTGATGCCTGTACCGACCAGTGATGGGCAACATTAAACATCACGACTATGATGGGGGAAAAAAGTCATTTTTAGGGTAACATCTTGTGACATCAAGTGCTGCTTTTGGTTCAGAGTTCGTTCAGAAGTGGACAGACCCCCATCTTTTGGGTCTTCTTGGTCTGCTTGTTCAATTGCACCAGGGTAAGTTTTAATCATACCAAACATGCTAATTGGGAACACACCATAAAGCTTTTGTGGAAAATAAATAAATAAATTGTGGGGGGAAAAACCCTGAATTCTTCTTGATGGATAAAAATGTACATATTCATTACAAAAAGAAGAAAAAAAGGGTTAATAGAACAGCAGAACTACTGCGCTGTTATTTTTCTGGGATATTACCCTGCTGGATGGCCTACAAGTGTGCAGGAAAACACATAGCACTGCACATCATTTGAGAAGGACAACAATTATCCAAGTCGGTGGCGAAGGTCACTCAAGAAAAAAAAGAAAAATGGAAAGAGTCAAGGAGTTTCGAAAGATGATCGTTTTTAGAATGTCACCATTTTAGTGGGTAGTCAACAATATCAGACTGTTGTACTGCATTTTATATCCAAGTTGCACCCCTGTCTCATTAAATTGTCATCTTTAAGGAGAGGTTACATCAGTATATTCAGAAAATAGCTAATAGGTTGCTGTCACGTCATCAATCTGAGTTACAAGATCCCAGCAATGACAATAAGAAAAATATCAATCCCTGCATTATTGCATGCTCAGGGGATATGTTTCGCATACAGATATCTGCATTAATAGACAGGATCCTGACAAATAAAGAGTCCCTTGTCAATTTGTCACTTAAATTGCATCTAGTCAGACAAACCTCAAATTGTAAAACCATCTGGGAGAAGAAAAGCTGAAGAATCTCTGACATTACTGCCTGTCTTTATATGAATTTGCTTAAAATTGACAGCTGCATATAAAGGCCAGCTGAATGAACCTATTCAATTTGCTGGATAGTAGCTCAAACACATACAGTCAAATTGATGGAATCAAATATAAGTCTGACACCTGTATGTACAAATAGGAATAGGCAGGTAATCTTCATTAATGGGAAAACACAGCACAGCATACATCAATGTCTGCTGTAGCCTGACTGAAATTACATTTCTACATGCACGTCAAGTCTCAATCTGAATGCACTATTGGGAAACTTCAGCATCGAGGTTGGAAAACCAAACATGCGTGTTATTAGCAACGCATCGACTGCATGTATTCACTAACAGAATTAAAATTTTCACAGTTGGCTGCTAACAATAATCACTGGTTGTAGAGTAAAAATTTAATTTAAAATTTCAATCATTGCAATGTTTTCAGGGGTGAAAATAATACAATATGTGTTTAAAAATACATATATAAAAGTGTGTGAAAGAGAGAGCGAGAGCAAGACAGCGAGAGCGCGAGAGACTTTTCAATGCCTCAATACTTTTCCATGGTGTCATTCCAGGTTTAAATCATCAGGTCTCATTTTCCTTTGTCAGGAGGATTTCAGGGTTTGTGAGTAATTGTTTTGATAATAAAACACCTTTCACCGCTTAATATGCAGATACCAGATATAGCCATTTGGCAACCATGACCAGCCAGACACGGCAACACTGGCACGAGCAATACATGAAATTCTTGGCAAAAAGCCTGTTTGGCCATGGGGATTGACAAGTAAACTGTGTTTGTTATATAACTCCACATATTGTCTATGTTTTGGGTTCTTTGGGTTTAATATCTAGCTCAGTTTAGTCCCTGTGTCCTTGGTTGTTATGGTTTCTTATTGGTTGATTGATTAGTCCCACATGTGTCTTGTTTTATCCCTCATTATATTGTTTATTTATATTTACATGCATGTTAAGTTCTGATCTTTGTCTGTTCTCGTCTGTTTCACACACACGGACATTCATTGACAAACAAAGCAATCTCTTAATCCGTATCGTAATGCTACCCCATCACAACTAAGTGCCTAATTTGAACCCTTACACCAATTACAAAACCAAGTCTTGACCCTCAAACAGCCTTTAACTCTTTCCCTGCCAACGTTTAAAAAAAAAAGTTGCCAGCCACCGCCAGGGTTTTTGACAATTTTACCTAAATTGAATAGCCCATAGAATATTTTATATGAATAACTGAGCATGTAAGATTTCAAAAGAAAGAGATGACCCTCTTCTTTTAAACAACGAAAAAAGTAATTCTAGCCTCTTTCATTTCTTTTTAATCAACACTTGAATATGTGTAGGTTTCATAAAAAAGCATAATTTTTTATCAAAAAGATGAGAAAATCAAGACTGTATCCAGATCAGATTCAGAGTGATGATCAAACACAGATGTAGTTGATCGAGTCCATCAGCACCCCTAATGTCCTGTAGCTCACCCTGGCTCCACATTTCATTCACTAACATTAGGCATTTTTGATTAATTTTTACCGTTTAAAGGGGGGGTGAAATGCTGTTTCATGCATACTGATCTTTTTACACTGTTAAAGACATGGAATCCCATACTAAACATGGACAAAGTTTCAAAAGTTAAGGTGGACGTTTGATGGGAGTATTTCTTTGTCAAAAATACTACTTCCGGTTAGTCATAAGTTTCGGCAAGTTTTTTGCGATCATGCGTCCCCTTTGACGTTAATGGGGGCGGAATTTCCTTGTATGGGCCTTACGGACAATTCTACCGGAAGCGTGTGAGAGAGAGAGAGAGGGAGAGAGAGAGAGGGAGAGAGCGAAAGCAACAGGCTATGCCCATCAAAGCGCTCGTAGGCTGCGCTGCACAGGTAATGTGCACAATTAACAATGACATCAAAAAGTGCGTTTTTGGTTGCCAGACCAAGACAGTCCTGCACAGATTCCCCCAAAACCCCGCGGTAAGGCAACAGTGGATGGAATTTGCTTTTCCGGATCAGCAACTGAGTTGCGCGAATGTTTATGTCTGTTCGCTGCATTTCGGTGCCGACTGTTTCATAAACAAGGCCCAGCTCGACGCCGGATTTTCCCGATCGCCTAATGCTGAAGGATGGAGCAGTCCCAACGTTAGAACCGCGGGCGGTGAGTTAGACTGCTTCAAATGTCTGTGTCTATGCTCATCAAGTAGCCCAAACATGATCACGTATAGTTACTATATATATTACTATATATAGAAATTGATCAATGGAGCATGCGATGTGTAGTGCGTGTACATTTGTTTAGCTGGCCACTATATGTGTAACTTTATGTTTGTGTATTGTAAAAGCACTCAACAATACACAAAGAGTGGGGAAATATGTTGAACTAAATAAGCACGCTTCTTTATTCAAATGCGCTACTATTCCGTGTCTTTCTATGTAAACACTAACTTAACCTGTCTACACAAACCACGCGTAAACACACAAACACACGTGCACAACTGCACTTCCCACATGTACACCTTCAAAGACAAAAATACGACGATATAATTCAAGTATAAATATGTAAATAACACAAGCCGCTAAGCATATTATATAGTTAGTGTATAACTTGTACCACATACAGACGTCCTGCTCTAGTCGTTTTTGCTGCTGCTCCTGTTCAACTGCAGCCTCTGGGTCTGATTCCGGATCATAGATGTATGGCTGTATCTGATTAAAAGCCATATTTTTATTTTGAATAAAGTTTTTTCCCCGCTGTTAGGGATGACACAGCTTTACGACGCACTCGACTCAACTCAACACAATAGCAGCGCGCTGCTGCACACGTCATTATTTAGCTCCGCTCACACGACACGCCCCCACCCACTCGGCTTTTTTTGGAAAGACTCGGAACAGCGCATCTTTCTTATATAATTATTAAAAAAAAAAGACTTTTCGGAGATATGCAGGATGCAATGCTACTCTATAGGTACTCAAGATTGACATGACACTGACTGAAACTGAGTTTCACCCCCCCTTTAATGTTGATAATCATGTTATTTTTCATATGCATATGATTACATATGATCGCTCGTTTTACTGCGTCTTCCTCACGTGCGTTTTGATCAGGAGATTCAGTTCTCATTTGTCTAAAAGTGAAACACGGAAACCCGGAAAATTCAGTTTTTGCAGAGGAAAGAGTTAAATGGGTCCCAAGAAGTGAGGACCAGCCAAAACGTCCTCATTTTATTCTCTTTATCCTCACTCTGATGGTCTAAAACTCAAACCGGTCCTCACAGAGATAGCTGTACAAGTACACAGACACACACAAAGAGCCCTTCCGAATTAATTTCCAATAGTACCAAGTATAGATGTGTGATATAAAATATATGCCCTGTCAAAACTTCAGAACAAGCTATTTAAATTGAAAGATTCCACTGCAGATGGTAATATGTTCAAAGATAAAGGTCACCATAAAAATAAAATCCCACATAGGATCTCATCAAAAATCAGTGCTGATGAAACGCAAAAGCAGCCTGCTAAAACATTCTTAAAATCAATTATTTTTACCTCCAAGACAAATGCTCGTATGATCATATACAGGCAGAGATTATGGCTGGGTGATGATGATTTTAAATCATTCTGAATAGAGGGGGAAAAATGTGCCACTTCTGGTTTTGTTGAGTGCTTCCGTTTCTACAGCCTACAAGAGTGTGAGGAATGATTGGAAACGAGAGGGAAAAAAAGAGAAAAAGTCTGTGAAAAGCAGCCAGCCTAGCATGACCCCCCTCATTCTCTGCTACACATAATTAGACTCCTAATCAAATTTCACTCATACAGTGGAGGACAAGCTGACCAGGCCCTCGGCCTCCAACTAAAAGAGCTTTCTCAGTATTCAACGCACATAATGATCAGCCAGAAGCTGAGACGGGCTGAAAGACTCACTTACAGCCTTATGCATAATTACTAAACAAGTAAGAACTTGCCAGAGTCGCAACCACTCACCGCATTGCACCTTAATGATCGGAGAAGATGGCCGAGAGACATGAGTGCACAAATACATAACAGCACCTTTTGGAATTTCTGCCTTCGTAATTTGCCTTCCTTAAAGTGATTCACACATGTTAAGAGGAGAAACAGCAGGTATTCACATCTTATCGGCCGGGAGTAGAGTATTTTTATAATGAGACCCAATTAAAGGTTATGGCAATGCGGTTTTGGCGAGAACGAATGGTCATGCCTCATGGCACCTGCATAATTAGGAGAGAAATACCAGAGGAAAGAACTGCACGAAAAAGCCTAGACTGTGATCGAGAACTGGGGAATATTGTGACATGTTCACGGTCTCGGGAATCTCTGTGGGAAGTCGTGCTCCCTGGAGATGCCAGTGACTGTTGGCAGTAGCCTTAGGTACGGTCTCAGAGGAAGTACAATCCTATATTGAGGCACAAAGATTCAGTTTAATAGATGTCTCCTAGCCCATCTTTCTCACCAGTGGGCAGATTAAATGGTCCCCGTTCTCAACACAGACACCCCCCACCCCCCATCTCAAATAGGGATTGAGGTCGTTTTCAAGCCTCTCAAGAATGAGTTTAACTGCAGGATCAATAACTTTTGGAACTTTTTTTTCCCGGCTCCGGTGGCCTTGGCGCTTCAGCGAGGGTCATCTGTGATTGTTTGGCAGTTTTATCGGTCGGTGACTGTGTAAACGCATTAGGAATGTGAGCGGCTCTATAAAAACCCGCTTGCAATTCATATTTCCGGCACTCTACGGGTTGTCCTTCAACATATAAGATCTCGAGATACAGAAGCAATGATTAAAGGCGCCGTGCCTTTCGGAAGATAAATAAATGAACAGTCCGTGTGAAATAACATTGAATGTTAGCAAAAAAGGCTATCGCATTCAAAGACATCCAGTCGATTCGATCATGACAAGCGTTAAGAATATCATCACTTTTGCAACGTTTATGTTCGAGAGCGTGATATTGATTTTACTTTAGTCATTTTTGAAGCAGTGTAAAGCATACTCATATGATTCAACTCCGTTTCCTAGTGCTTTGAAACATGTGAGTGGGGTTAAACATCCCACTCTGTTAAATTGTCCCCGTCCTCTACACTTGCACTCAGATCTATGAGTGGGCGCACCGAATAAGGTTTATTGAAAGAGAAAAAATGACTTTTCCTTAAACTGAAGAGTATGATAGCCCTTGAAAATGTATGGTCTTCATATTGTGATTATGGCGAGAGCATGGGCTGTAAATAAAGGCACTGTCAATGCATAATAAATTGCTTTGTCCTTAATTATTTTCTCCCCCTTTGGCTCATCTCTAAATTTAAACAAAAAATGAGCAGTTGCCATTAGCTTGTAATCGGTCAGCACTTTGCAAACCCATTCTCAACCTAATGTAATAAACCTAATTTAATCAACAGGTCATGTTATTCTTATAATAAATCAAAGTCTTTATTATTTCCATTTTATCTTTTTATCCAACCCACAGCGCTTAGTAAATATGACGAATAATAGCATCCTTGAAATGGAGGAAAAAGCTCTTTCTACTCTAGCCAAAACATGGAGGAAAATGATTATGCGGGAAATCAACATATATACACATATATCTATATATTGTAATGTTGATTGCTTTCAAACATCCTGGGTGGGTATGTGCCTCTGGCATGCCCCTCAAAGCAATTTTGTATTGCAAGTTATTGCAAGTAAATGTGTCAACAAGCTGAAAAGATTAATGAATCCAGCAGAAGATTATCTCTGAATATCAAGTTGCTAATCATTTAGCACAAGCTTTTCATCTGAAATGTTTTGCAGTACATTGGCATAGTTTTAGCTGGTTTCTCGGTGACCCTCTATGTCATGTCTTATCTCATCCCTGGAAGCTTTCAAATAATCCCTTAGACTTTTTACCAAAAAATAATGCAGAATTTATCTATCCCCTGAACTGTATTGTTTTCCCCCCCTTCATCCTTCTGTCTTATGTAGGATAATAACGTCAATTTTCCCGAATCATGGTGTGATTGTGTTTGCTCTACACTATTGTTCTATAATGAAAATCAAAAGTCTTCAAAAGTCACTGAAAAAAGTTATAAAACTTGTATAAAAAAAGTACAATTTACTTATCTCTTTTAAATGATTTTGTTTCCCTTCAATTTAAATTAACAGAATCTCATGAATTACTGAAATCACAAATGAATTTCCATTTTTTTAATGTTTGTTTTTTACTTTTAAACAAATCATGCCCATAACTCCCCTCTAATTGAAAACGGTTAAACGAGTATCATAAGTAGTATAATTTGACGTACCTTCAAGCAAATTTAAATTATTAAAACAAGGCTAATAGGCTAATTATGAAATATAAAATAAGTATATGCCTACACTATTATAATGACCTAATAAGTAAATAAATATAGACTGAAAGCATTTAGTTATAAAAAATGAAGACTAAATATTGCTGTTTAATAAAACTATTCAAGTGTAAATTGTATCATCATTTTAACTAAATCATACAAAATAAGGCAGAATTTAAATGTAGGCCCAAAAGGCACAATATACCATTTGGCGCATGAAGAAAATGTACAAGAAAAACATTATTAAAATCTAAAAAATTATTTGTAACATTGTTATTATTTAGTAAATATTTTAGAAAAATATTTTTTGTGGCTGTCTGGTTTTCTGAGAATAAAAGGATTTAACACTTGGTGCTTGGTGGATCTCCTCTTCGCCATTTTGAATGTATGATGCAATATCTCAAAACGGCAAAGAGATACAAAGATAATAATTAAATGGATTCAGACAACGCTTTGGCGGTTCATCGCTTGATGGCTGACATGGTACTAAAACTTAAATGGTTCAAAATGGCTTCCAAATATCTGTCCACTGTAGTGCCACGCATGAAAGGGTTTAAACATTATGAAACTGACATTAGTGTGTTTCTGACCTGGTTTAACAGATAGGGTTTACATTAAGCCAGGACTATGCCTAAGAACATCTAAGTAGCTTTTTTAAACATGCCTTAAATTCAACAATCTTGAAACAAAACAATAGCACTGATATATCACTGCAAGTTGGGTTCAGTTAGAACAGATCAAACATTAATTTTAGTCTGGGACTAGTTTAAGCCTTGTCTATGAAACCGGTGGAAAAATACCAATGCAATCCTAAATGTATGTCCCATCAAACGTATAAAAGGACAAAAGCCAAGGGAAGAAGAAAAAGGGGTCAGGAGTCAAATCTGAGATATAGGTTAGTGGGTGTAAAGGGAAAACAGAGGGGGGGGGGGGGGGGGGGAGTACTAGGACAAACCTGACATTAAAAAAATGGCTCTTTCTATTACACTCCTCTGAATACTAGGATCCATTACTGAAGAACAGATGAAGGACAATTGACAGAGCCACTTGTGATTCCAAAGACTTGATTGAGGAGAAGACTTGAGTCTTGGTATGATTGCAGTGCAAAGATTAGACCTTTTTTATGTAGTTTATGAGGACACATAATACCACAGAGTAAGTTTACTTCAGTTGCAATCCATCTTCATCATATATACATGTCCTTCTAGAAGAAAAAAGATGGTAGTTTACATGCTGCTTTCTTTGTATTTCGTGATTGCCCGATTATCATCCATAGCAACAATACAGCATGATTGCAGTTTAGATAGTTTTACGTCACAACAGTTTACATTACATATACAATCTACATAACATTACATACACAAAATGGAAATTCTGTTATCATTTGCTTATTCGCATGCCATTCCGAATATACGACTTTCCTTCTGAATTACACAAACAATAAGCATTGGACCTCATTGCCTTCATTGTATGGGGGGAATTATTATTTTTTTTTAAATCCATATTTTGTCTTTCACAGAACAAAGAAAGGCATGCCAGTTTGGAACAACATGAAGGTGAGTAACTAATGACTGAATTTTTCATTTTTGTGCAAAGTATTATTTTTGCCCTGGATTCCATAACACACATAGCCGCCTAAATCCGACTTTAATTTGTCATTCTTCCATTCTGTCCATTATCATTGGAGCTCCAGTGCTGCACTTCATGTTGGCAGTGATTATAACCCTTTAGAGCGGGGCACCTAGCCAATGTGACGTGATGCCAATGCAGCAGAGACCATCTAAGATGCTCTCAGAAAAACAAAAAATACAAATCATGCACAAGCCAAAGCTCTCTTAACTGATGGTCCCTTTCAACCCATTCAAAAACGTTTCATTTCAAAAGTTCTCCAATGCAAACTACACACACACACACACGTGATGAGACCACTCAGAATCTTATACTTCCCATGCTGAACAAAGATTCAGAGCTTGTTTTCCAAGGCTCCATAAAGCCGCTTACATTTCAACACCTCGGGGTAGCATTTTGCTCTCTCCAGTCTAAATATGACACATTTTTAGAGGAAGTCTGGAACTTTCTTTCAGAGGCTAACACGTATTACACTGTATTCCAG
This sequence comes from Pseudorasbora parva, assembly GCF_024679245.1. Lineage (NCBI taxonomy): Eukaryota > Metazoa > Chordata > Actinopteri > Cypriniformes > Gobionidae > Pseudorasbora > Pseudorasbora parva. The sequence continues at coordinate 34,070,929 of NC_090192.1, read as the reverse complement.
AGGGAAGGATGATGCAAGCATTCTGAAGATGTTCCATGCTGCTTCTCTGTTCTTATCATACGAGAAAAATTGTAAAGCTTTTTAGGGTTGTATGACTGTAGTTGTAAATACAGCAGATAAGACACCGATGTCCATGTAATCTCTGCTCTGAAGGAGTCACAATAAATATAGCGGTTCAAAAGGGAATGCATGTGCTACTGAATAGCTCTATCAAATACCACATACTCCAAGTATATTTTAAACCACTGTTAAGCACAAAATGCTGAACATTAGATCGCCTCGCTAGCTCTGCAGCTTTGCAGAAATCTTTAAATCAGGTCAGGAAAACAAGTATGTGCATTATTCTACATTACCGTAGCCTGGGAGGTAGATTATTTCTTGCCTGTTGTGCAGTTAGAAAAATAATGACTGTTGGAAAATTGCCTATTTGTTCTCTGCATTAGGCTGAGATATGAGATTTTTGTTATTAAAAACGAACGGGTCTCTGCATGGTTGCAAGACATTTAAAAAAATAATAATAATAATTATACGTTAAAGCTGAACTATTTTTTCCATCCGCTTGAGGTCGCCTATTCAAAACAAAGGTTTGATGATGCCAAGTTTGAGCGCAGAATCTTGGGAAATGTGGTCCTCTCTAGAGTGCGGATCGGGCTGCATTTTTCTGTCCGAGCCCGACCCGCGTCCGACAGAGCAGTAACCGAACCCGACCCCGACAGGCATTCAAATATTTATGTCCGAGCCCGACCCGAGCCCGACAGTTAAAATCTATTTTTTCCCCTCATGTACTAATGACACGCACGTTTGTTTGTGTGGAAATCCCGCTTTTATTAAGCAACTGTAAGGAAGGCATTCTGAAATGTTTACAGACGAGCGCATCAGCGCGCACACGGGGCATCAAACGTTACACAGAGCCCAATCAAATAGCCAACTGAAATTAAATGAACAAAGGTCTGCTAAAAATGGCCCAAGCTAACAGAACAAAACATTAACGTAACACAATTTAAATGCTTATTGAAATGAAAGTCATCTTACCAATTTTCTCAAACTGTGGTTCCTAAACTGCAACATGGGATCTATTTACATAATCTATCCATCAAAGTTTAGGCTAATCGAGGTTTTATGTAGAAAAAGGATTGCATCAACTGCGGATGGCTTCAAGGCTGTCCTGCTGCCAGCAGCGCTGAAGTTGCGCTCACTGGAATGACAGGGATGCCGCGGGCAATATGCACGCACGTGTTGCGAGTTGTTGTCACGGCGACATAAACAAATTTCCGCATGCAGGAAGACGGATGTTAGGGTTATATAATGCATGTATTTTAATCACAAAAACAAACCATTGCATCAAGTTAAACAGGCCCATTGGCTACTTGCATAATAAGCAGTTTTAAATTTAAAAGGTTCAATGCCTTTTCGCGCTGACGTGACCGAGCCCGACCCGAACGTCATTTCTAAATATCTGTCCGAACCCGGCCCAACCCGTCGGGTACCGTCGGAACCCGTCGGGGCTCGGGTCGGTTATCCATCCTCTAGTCCTCTCACAGCCGGTGAAAAAAAAAAAGATTCTTTTTTTTGGGGGGGGGGGGGGGGGGGGGGGGGTAATAGTACTGAGGAGATGAGCAAGGCCACTGGAGCAATTGTTTTGCAAAAACACGCCTCACGAGCAGCGGGACTTTTATTATGACAGGACAGTTACCGGCGCCATTTCCGCATTTCCGGTCATGAGTATGAGGTTACGCAACTCTGTTGATCACATTAGATACATTTGAGTGTGTTTAAAATGATGTTATGACGTTACTCTGTGCGTTCGCTCAGCGGCTGCTGTGACACTTGTTCACACTGTTTAGAGTAAAGCGATTCTGCTGAATAAAACTGGATACTGAGGGTAACGCAGATATGATGCAATTTACAGGCGGCTCCCACAGACGCAGTGGCGTTTTTAGAATTTTTCTGTAACGGGCCATATTTTACATTCAGGGGAGGGGAGGGAGGAAAGGAAGGAAGGAAATAGGGCATTTTATGCCATATTTCGTTTTATTGTAGCCTACAATATATACGTTTCTCTGTACGCAAACTTCTGATTTGCGTCCGTGTCATTTAGACTTGCCAAGATCAACTAGAGAAAGATGGGACGGGCGGACAAGTCAAGTAGGCTACTCTGCTAATGGAACAGCAGCGTAAAAAGTATAAGAAGCTATACAAGAAATATAGTGAACAATTTAGTCAAACAAAGTTAGTGATATCTACAACGGTTAAATTATACCTAAAAATGTATAAAACTTCACTTTGCCCTCAGCCAAAATGATCTGCCAGGAAACAAATTATAGATTAATGAGACCAAAGATCGGCAGTTAGATCTACACAAAACGAATAACATCTCAATATCTTAAGACGAATATTAAAGCTACACTGTGATATTTTCCCCCATCTAGTGTAGTGCGTGTCGCTACACATTAAATCTGTAAATTATTGAAAACAATAAACATACCCCTTGCAAAAAATTATACAGTTGTACTGCAGTATTTTATAACATTTATAAATAGGTTAAACTAGTATATAAACTCAATAATTACATTACAGCAATGAAATTAAATTTTTTATTACAATGCACTTAAATTAATTGAAGTTCATGTATCTATTTTCATGTTGATTAAAAAAAAGTCTACTGACAATGTCTGACATGATTTCAACAATTACAAATATTACAATATAAATATTACTTCTACATCAAAATTCTTCAGTTTATTTGAAGCTCGTTGGGTATTGAATGGAGTACGTAGGGTGCTAGGCAACATGTCAAACGGGTCCGTTTATGTTGCACGGTTTATGGAAGCAAGGTTTCGGAGGTGAGAGACCCAGGCGATCAGCGGCGCTCAGCGCTCATTAACCCCGACGAGAGCAGCCTTAACTCGGCTCGTCCTTCTGACGACTGCCGCTGCCTGGCAGAAGCCCTTCTCATGACGCAAATTCGCGTCTGTTGTGAAGTGAATGAAGCGAATGGATTCAAATATTCACGCGTCCAAGATCGCGCTATTTATTCGCGTGACTCATGTCTGGTGTGAGCAACATAACTGTTGTGTGCGCTAAACCGGAACTGAGATACTGTCAACCGGAAGTATCGACTCATGGCGACGCCCACTAACACTTGCAGGAAAGTTGTGGATAAGACCATCCAGGGAATATTGGTTTCTGTTCCTGATTTCGTTTTTAACTCCTACGGTGGCCGATTTAGTCCAAGATTAACATGGCAATCCCCCTCTTCACATTCGACACGGTGCCATCAAGTGTTAAAACACGAAAGGCAAAGCTTGAATTTACGGGTATGTCCCTCTTTGGCTACTGTACTTTCACAACTCAGAAAACGGCAGATCAAATACTCAAAAAAGGTGCTCTCTTTATAAACAAACCAAAGATGTGAGCTTTAAACTACTTTTTAGCCTGAAAAGGACTTAAAACTACATAACAGTAGTATTTTTAAATTACGAGGGTTTTCTGCTAGCCAAGAACCTCTGCTTCTTCTCCCAAGTTGCATCGACACATTACTGCCGTCAACTGTTTGGGGGTGGAATGGCATCTGTGATCGTTGTGAAGAATTCTCCAGTTGCTTTTCTCATCGACGATTGATCGAACGGGGCCAATCAGATTTCAGCAGGGCCCATTGTCATTGAGATGACTAGGAAAAAGTGTCTGGCAAAAAGTTTTTGGGACATTTTACTGCAAAAATACTACATGGTGCACCTTTAACAAGTGGATGGATGGATGGATGGATGGATGGATGGATGGATGGATGGATGGATGGATGGATGGATGGATGGATGGATGGATGGATGGATGGATGGATGGATGGATGGATGGATGGATGGATGGATGGATGGATGGATGGATGGATGGATGGATGGATGGATGGATGGATGGATGGATGGATGTTTCCAAAGATTGGAGGGACTCTTCATCATACCTAATAACACCTGTGGCAAAATCCATGCAATTTTTTGGTTTACATCCACACTATAATACATAATGCAAGCTCTTTTGAATTGACTGATATGGTGTGGATTCATTATCATCGTAACTATGAACAGGTGTTTGCAAGAAACTGAGAAAAAGAAAATGCATTTTATAAAAAGAAATATGTTAGCGGAAGCTTTTCGCCATCCTTAAAAAAAAAGCACAGAAGCTTCCAGCCAACTTCATTTG